>NW_024380282.1:0-235892 GCF_016835505.1 Polypterus senegalus
CAGTCAGCATAATGTTCTTTGATTTTTCCAATGTCTTTAACACCATACTGCCTCATTGATTGGGGAAAAGCTTGAGACTTTGTATGAACTCCTGGTCATAGACTACCTGACCAACAGATAGCAGTTTGTGAGGCTGAGGGACTCTGTGTCAGAAATGGTGGTGTGAAATACAGGAGCATCTCAGGGAGCTGTCCTGTCTCTCTTCCTGTCTACTCTCAGCATAAAGGACTTCCAGTAGAATACCAGCGCTCACCATGTATAGAAATTCTCAGATGATTCCTCCATCATAGGCTGCATTACTAACAGAAATGAGTCAGATTACAGGAGGTTAGTGGAGGATCTTGTCGTCTGGTGAAGGAAGAAAGCACATGTGGCTCAGATGATTTAAGACACAGAGTTATAAACAGTCACTCGTTACGTCTGTAAACTCCTGTCCTTATCCTCCACTATTTGTAAGGTCAGCCCAGTTAATGTTCAGGTAATTAAAGCCCCCATGACTGTAAAATCCCCTTTAAACTGGTGTTTTTCATATTATAAAATAATGTAAATTGAAACTATTGATGGCATTAGGGGGTCTACAACACACTCCAAATATGAGGCATTGATCCCTACTGCTGTCTAGTCATACCAAACATCCTCACTAAGCTGTGGCTCACAGTCTAATTGAAGACGCCTTACATTTAAATTGTGTTTTATATACATAGTGACTCCCACACATTTGTAATCAACATCTTGCCTGAAGAAGAGGCCTGAGTTGCCTCATAAGCCTGCATTTTTTAATCTTTCTAGCTAGCCAATAAAGGGGGTCATTTTACTTAACTTCTCAATGCTGCTATAATATTATAAATGTAGTGTATTCAGGACATATTCAGACCCCTTCACTTTCTGCAAACTTTACTGTGTTGTAGATTTGATTTGAAATGGAGAAATTGGCCATTACTGCCCTTCATTGTACATTTAATAAAACTTAACAAAGTGACCTCATGTTTTTAAAAAGGTTTACAAAAATATTCAGAATCAAAATTGAAACCTTTGATTCCTGGAAGACTTTAGACACTCAGCTGTGACACTCCAAATTGTGCTCAGATGCTTCTTGTTTGCTTTCATTCTCCTTGAGATGTTTCAAGAACTTGATTAGAGTCCACGTGTGTCACCCTGAATTGATTGGACATCCTTCAGAAAGGCGCACGTGTGTCTGTGTATAGAATGTCCAACAATTCACACTGCATGTCAGGACAAAAACAAAGTCATGAAGTCCAAGGAACTCTCTTCAAACCTCCACAATCAAGTTGTGCTGAATCATGGAATGAAGCCAAGGGATAAAATCATTTGTAAAGCTTTCAGTGTTCACATGAGGACAGTGGCCACACTTATTATGTATTTGGAAGAACTGCAGAAACACCTAAACTCTTCATGGAGTCTTTTCTATCTAATAAGACTGAGTAACTGGGCAGGAATGGCCTCAGTCAAGGAGGTGACCAACAACATAATGATCACTCTTAGAGTTTCAGAAGTCCTCTGCTGAGATGGAAGAATCTGACAGAAAGATGTCCATTTCAGCAGCACTCCATCAACCAGGCATCTTTTAGAGATTTGGTAGATGGAAGCCGTTATTAAGTAAAAGGTATTTGACAATAAAAGAACTCTGAGCACACCAGGAAGAAAGAATTTCTGGTCTGGGGAGACAAAAACTGAACCTCAAGCACTTTGTCTGTCAAAGGCCAGGTGCTGCTCATTATCTGTGTAGCACCATTCCTGTAGTGAAGGTTGTTGGTGACAGCATCTTGCTATGGTGGTGCAGGGACAGGAGACTGGCCAGAATTGAGGGAGTGCAGACAAATCCAGAGAGATCCTTGAAGAAAACCTGCTAGAGAGATCACTCCACGTGGGACTGGGGTGACTGTTCAATGACCCAAAGCATAAAGTCCACAACACTAGAGTGGCTTCTGGACAAGTCTCTGAGAGTTCTTTGAGTGTGCCAACCAAAACTCAGTCTTACACCCCATGGAACATGTATGGAGACCTGAAGATGGCAGTTTACAAACACTTACCATCCAATCTAATGGAGCTTGAGAGGATCTACCAGGAATAATGGGATAAACCCAACAAATCCAGGTGTGAAAAGCTTATAGAGACTTAGCAAGAAGATTTGAAGCTGGAAATGCTGCCAAAGGGGCTTCTTCAAAGTATTTAGTTAAGTGGCTAAACATTGTATTAATGAGAGATTATGGTTTTGATATTTAATAAATCCTGTTTCACTTCGTCATTATGGGTTATTCAGTTTTGATGGATAGGCAAAAATGTCAAATGTATCTATTTAAAATTAAATCTATAAAACAGTAAAATTTGCAAAAAAGGATGGAGTCAGAATACTTTCTCAGTCCACTGTTTGTTCAGTTACACAGAACTACTCATAAAGTTTATTATTTTTTCATTGCATTTAATGCCAGTGGTTTAAATGTATTACTCAATTATCTTTGACTCTTTGAGTAGAAACTTCTGAATTATTTCTGTATTTGTTTTTACACTGTAGTGGGTATCCATTTATGTGAAACCAGGCCTGTCCTCACCTCCCTACTAACCCCCAATCTTTGAGTTATCTACATATATGTCATACCTACCCCCACACACCCCACATTGGTGTCCCTCCTGATCAAATACATCTCATCAAGGCGTCCCAATGCCCCTTAAACCTGTACCCTTCTATCCTACCCCAGGATGAGCTAAGCGTTTAAACTTTCTAATCCCATCAGTCTTATATGAACTGAAAAGTCAGAACTTCAGAGAAGACCACCATGTCAGTTCCACTCCTAAGTTTGGCACTTAACTCCTTGTTTGTCAAAGTTTCATTCTGCCCACACATTTGTATTCTGTTCCAGTATAGACAATGAGAACTAAATCCCCCCACTCTTGCCAGCAGCCTGTTCACCCTTCCAAGGAGGTGTCCCAACTGTCCATCAGGTAGACAGCACACCATACAAGAGTCTGACCACACAAGAACACAAACCTAAATTTCAATACCTCTGACGACTGAGTCCTGTACTCTCACTGCTGTTTGTCTTTCTGGGGTGACTGGTTTTCAATTGACCTGCTGGGACTCCTCCATCACAGAATTGTCAGAGTCACCATCAAGCTCCACAAAGAACCTGAAATGGTTGTCAACTCTCAACTCTGGGCTGGAGCCCTTGTCCAGTGTGCACCTGTACCCTTGTGTGTACTGCATGTCCAACAATGACACACCTGTTTCTACCTGTCTGCTTGAAGTCTCCTCTCAGGTTCACGCTATCCCTTAAAAGACACCTGGGCAAGATCTGTAATCTCACCACAGGTTAGCCACTTCCTCCAGTTCAGTGATCCTGACTGCAAGGTGCTGGATCATCTGGCATCTCCAAACATCAAAGTCAGACTCCAAAAAGTCCAATTTTTTTTTCACAAGTTCTCTTTCACTTTCAGGCCTCCATGAGACACACAGAAGAGTGGTGTTTCTGAATCCACAAGAAATCTGGAGAATCAGGCGTCTCCTGGAGATCCACTCACCAGAGCTGTGGGCTTTGAGACTCGATACACAGAGCTGATGATCTTTAAACAATTCAAAAGAACCTACAGTGAGAGGCACCATGAACTTGTGAAGATGGGGAGAACTCATGCAAAGCTAATAGAGGAGCGGACAAAAGAGAAATGTGAGCGAATCTGGACTGAGCAGCTTTTTAGAAGTACAGGAAGTGAGACAGACCCTCACATTGTAGTGGTCAGTGGGATGGTGGGAATTGGGAAGACCACCATGGTCCAGAAAATTATGTTTGACTGGGCCAGAGGCACTCAGTACCAGAGGTTTGCATTTGTGTTCCTGTTTAAATTCAGGGAGCTCAACCTCCTAGACACAGAGACAGAACCACAGATGCCTCTGACCAGGCTGATTGTAAGGCACTATAAATATCTCAATGACCCAAGACTGAGAGAAATCCTGAAGAAACCTGAATCTCTCCTCTTTATATTTGATGGGCTGGATGAGTACAAACACAAACTGGACTTCACACAGCAGCGGCTCTGCTCAAACATAGATAACTACTTTCCTGTTCACTCCTGGTCACCAGCCTGGTCAGAAAGACATTACTGAAGGGCTGCACAGTCCTGATAACCACCAGACCAACAGCCCTGGAGACCCTGGACATGGAGAGAGTTGATCGATTTGCAGAGATCCTGGGGTTCTTCCCTGAACAAAGGCTGATGTACTTTAAGAAGTTCTTTGGTGATGCTGATCAGGGCACTGAGGCTTTTCAGTATGTGGAGGAGAATGCCATCCTGTACACCATGTGCTTCAACCCCTCATACTGCTGGATTATCTGCTCTGTGCTGAAGAGCCACTTCATGACACCTGAAGAAGAGCGAGGAGCTGCCCCAAGAACTGTCACTGAGCTCTTTGTGATGTTCCTTCACAACATCCTCACCAAACACAAGCGAAAGCCAAAGACCAGCAGGAGATTCTGGCCAAACTGGGAAAGATGGCTTATTATGGAGTGAAGATCACAAAACTCTTGTGTTTTATGACAAGTTTGAGATGTCCACCTTTGGTCTCCGGCCAGTTCTGTCCTCTCCATTCCTCTCAGGGTTCCTCAAAGAAATCCTTCAGAGAGAAAGCACTCTGGAGCACACAACGTACACATTCTACCACCTCACCATACAAGAGTTCATGGCCGCCTGCTCCTTCTACCTCGATCCATCAGGGGCATTGAGGAGCTGCTTGAGAAGTTGGACTCATGTGAAGATGGCCGGTTTGAGATTCTCACTCGATTTTTAGCAGGACTGGCCAGGGATTCTATGTTTAAAACACTGGGGGGAGTCCTGGGGCAGTTTGAGAGGAAGACAGCAAAGAGAATACTGGAGTGGGTGAAGAAGAAAGCTGAACAGGCACTGAGAGGTGAAGATAAAAGTGAAGCTCTGCGAGTGTGTCAGTGGCTCTATGAGACTCAGAATAAGAGATTAATCAGAGACGCCATTGGGAAGGATTTAAAGATGGACTTTAGAAGAACAACTTTATCTCCTCTGGACTGTGCTGTGCTGGGCTCTGTCATCAGCTGCTGTGGAGAACTAGAGGAGCTCAACCTGTCACAGACAAACCTCACCTCAGAGTGCATCATGAGACAGACACCGGGGCTCATCTGCTGCAGACGAGTCGAGTGAGTAAAAAAACTTTATGAGTTTAGTTTGACTGTCTGTGGACACTGAGGGTGACATTAGTGTGTCCATCAGGGGTGTCAGACCTACAAATAAATGAGGGTCTATGTCAGAAGATACACTGCTGTGTGTCACAGTGGCATCTAAAAGCCACAACAGCAGCTCAATAACAAGAGATATCAAATAATATTTTATACAGAAATTGACTATTAGATCCTCTTTGTTGAGAAATGAGAAAAGTACAACTGATTAGAATGTTCTAGAAAAGTCATTGTTGTGTTATTGTTAGATATGTCTGGGCATTGAAAGTCTGTTTTGTAAGTTTTGGAGTGTGTTATTTTTAAAACAATTTGTATTAATAGCTGCAGGAATCAATAACTTTAATCACAATAAATAAGTTACAAATCTGTAGAATGTTCACTTTTGTCTAAAGAAGATCTCAGGTAATAATGAGACTCTCCTTCATTGTGGAGAATATGAAAGATCAAACACACCTCAGTGTCCACAGAACAGTGACAAGTGACGGGGCACAACCTGTGTGGGTCTTCATTGATAAATAAACTGTGGTGTGTGCCGTGGCAGGAGAAAGCGAGCAAAACACTCCTTAGCCCCCCTAGTAGACGTCATCAGGCAGGTGACGCGGTCAGACACTGGTCAGAGATGGCACAATTTCTAATTAGGACAAATGTAGCAACAGACGCATTGCATTCAAAAAATAAAGAAAACATTCATCACAGGAAAAAAAAAAAACGAAAAAAAATAATAACCAATTTAAAACATCAAAGCAAAGAATTCACATGTTGCACTCATTCAAATCAATAAATGAACATGAAATAAATAAATAAACAAATAAATAAATAAAGCTCCAAGAGCCCAGCAGCCATCAGCTGACTAAAGTGGCTCCCAATGGCGAGACAAACCACAGCCGTCTAACCTGAGCGCTCCGTCCACTAAACCTGAGCCACTTCTCCCAAATCAGCTCCCCTCCTGAACTGAAAATCCCCCTCAGTCGGCTTTCACAGGGTGTTGTAAATGAACCAGCTGTCTGCAACACTAAATTAGCATATGAACATCTTGTAATGCATTCTGGGAGTCCCCATTAATAAGAATAACACGGTTAGCACTAATGAACTGCTCTAAGAACTAAAGGGACAACAAACCAACTTCCTCCAGCCGGTCGTCTCTCCCCGATTGCTGAGTTTGTTTTATTTCACCTCATCACTCGTCAATCACAAATCACCAGCAGCCTCATATTGGCGTCCAACGGCAGCAGCTGCGTCCTTCACGTGCACCGCGGGTGTAGTCAGGAATGTGGAGCCCCCCAGCCGTGTAAAGCCAATCAAATCACAGTGACGCCCCACTTACATCATTCTGACTAATTAGGACAACAAAGTAAATACTTTCAAAAATAAGGAAAAGAACGAACTCGCTACTAACTCAAGGTGGTCTCGTTATTTGTATGTGATAAAACATTTTAAGTACAAGAGGGGCTGCAGCCTCTCACACTAAACAATGAAACATCTTTATATATAAAAAAGATTCAAAATGTCATCTTTTAATGGAAACACAAGTTCCATAATTACTGTACTTTGTTAACAATTTTCTGAAAAATAAATCTTTTTTAATAAAGTCATTATAAAACACACTACTGTATGGCTCATCTAATAATAGAAGTGCCAGTCTGAGGGGGCTGCCATTGTGCCAGTGCCCTCCACAGAAGAGTCGTCGTCTGTCGCTGGCATCACGTGTGCTGTAGAATGTCAAGTAATCATACGTGAGTGCTCAGTTATTTCACGTTGCTGCGGTCATATTAATACTTTTTAAGTAATTTATATCCTGTGCCCAGTCTGTCATGAAAGTGTAAAGTGATGTCTTTATAAATTAAAATGCTGATTATAAAGAGCGTAGAGTTGGCGGATAATAAACAGCCTGTAGCAGAATCTTTGTGGTGAGCAGTCGGTGATGAAGGAGTCCCGCTGAGCATGAAGAGGCGCCATGAAGAGACAGCACTGACCCTCAAACACTTCAGAGACCCTTCTGTGCTGTAAAGTCCGTCAGTCCAAGTGCTCGGCCGCCCGCCCGCCGGTGAGTGGAGGTGAAGGTCCAGCCTTGGAGTGTCGCCCAGAGCTGAGCTGAGTACAATACAATAGCATACAGTGTGTGTGTGTATAGCGCCCTCTACTGAGCACAGGGACAGACTCTCAGGTGAGTATTGATGATCAGAAATATACAATTAGCACAAGTAAAGAAACAGATTTGTAAAAAACACAGAAAACAACGGAGAGAGTGAGCTACAGGAATGGAAAACAACAAAATCTGTCAACTAATTGATTGTTGAACTCTGGTCTGGTTATTCATAGAAATTGAAAAAAGCAGATTTTTATTTCATTTCAGTTCGTTTTCTGTTTGCAGTTTTAATTTCAGATTAGTTTTTATTTCTCACTCTTTTCCTTTCACTTTTATTTTATTTAACATAACACTTTTTCGCCACTTTAGTTGCAGTTTTATTAACAATCCTAACCTCTGAACTCCGGCTGTCCGCACTCATACTGTAGAAATATGGAGTTCACCTCTGGAACTCGTTTTAGTCAAAGTGATCCTTCACGGGGGCAGCACAGAGGTGAGCACTGCTACCCCACATCTCCAGGCCGCAGGACAAATCCCACCCTCTTCACTGACTACTTAAGGTCTTTAGGGTGTAAAGCAGTTCAGAAGTAAACCCCCCGATGATCGTCACGTAGCTGACTGGCCTGTCCATACGACAGCAGGACATTAGCAGCAGATTTGTGATGGAGTCACACCTGAGAGTCGACACCATCAGGACTGGCAGCCCTGACACCATGTGGTGTGCCAGCTTTGTGTGGTCAGCAGTGACATGAGAAGGTCATCAGTCTGACCACTTCATGGGCTCACATGTCACATGTCACTTTATATTTACTAACTGACTGAATGTCTTCACTGAATTCTAGTAATCGACTGACTACCACCTCTAATCTGACAGCCATATTTAAAATGTTTCTAAATTCACAAACCAAATCCTCAATAGATGGACAGCACTGCTGACTTGTCTTGTCATTGTGAATGTCCATTCAGGTGGCTTCTCGTCAAGCAGTGACATCAAATGACCAACATGAGCTGACTTTTAGAATCAGGATTTGGCTGACAATCAAACACGTCCTTTGTTAATTCAAACATCCCCTCCATCTTTAGGGTCTCCAGTAAAACAAATCACATGAGGACTGGCTGGTCCTTTACGTGACTCCCACCAGCTACTGGCAGACCACCAGCACCTTGATTTATGTGAGCACTTGAAGTAGAAAGACCAGTTAGAGTTTGTCACAAAGTAGCTGTCACTTGTGTCATTGGGGTCTTTAAATCTTTAACCGCTCCCTTGAGGTCCTTCTTCATATCTTTATAAACTCGTCTTCTCTCACTGATTCACTCATTTTAAATGATCCGAGTTTAAATCAGGCCGTCAATAAAAACAGCAGAAAGAAAAGGAACTGAGAGAAAGATGGGAATCGAGAGCCAGAAGAGGAGATCAGAACTGAAAGATCAAAAAGCCGAGTGTCAAAACTGAAAGTGAAATCCAAACTCGCAGTCGAAACACAAAGCACCAGTTGTGACGTCTGACTTTTAAACACACGTCTGCTTATTCTTTATGTCACATCCACAAACTCAGATAACACAGAAGTCTAATGGACTGAACTTTGTACTCCTTGATCTTTGATAAAACACTTAGTGTGACTCTGAGTGTCACTTTGTAGCAACTCCTTCACAACAGACACACAGAATAGAGACACACGAGAAGTGAAGATGGCGTCACAGGAAAACAGAAAATATCATCAACTACATCAAAACTTAAAGATTCAGAGGAAGTCATAACAGAAATAACTCAAAACACATACAATAAAAAGAAAACCAGGATCAAATTTGCAATATTAACATAATAAAAAAATAAACTAAATCATTACAATAACACACTGTGACCAACATGGGGTACAAGACCACAGAGCAGCTCACCTCAGCCTTGGAGCTTTTGAAGGAGTGAAAAGTCCGAAGCTCCCTGAGTCCTGCGGTCTGCGGCCTGACGAAGGCCTGAAATGCGGTGCTGACTTGTCGGCTGACCTCGTCTTTGGCTCATCTTCTCGTCGGCCATTAAGAAGATTTCAGTTGTCAGTCGAGAACAGAAACTCAGCTCAGTGTGTCCTCCTTGTTGAAGATCTGCGGCACTTCAGAGTTTGCCCAATGACATTTGATTTGTGGCCCTTGTCACTTGTATGTCACTCTCATTTGTTCACATTTTACTTTAGAAGTTTATTGTCACCACATCTTTGAGTACTTGACTTAAAAATGTGAAGTCAGCCAACACCCTAAAGTCTTATCAGCATAAAATAATAAAAGAATCAGCACCGAGAGCTCAGTCGTGTGTTCAGATTTGCTCCCTGGTCCCTGATGTGTGTCTAACCACTGTGCCACTGTCCTGTTCATGTCACACGTTTGAGTGTCTGTGTGTCACTTCAGCCCTCCTTAACCTTCACACTTTGACCAAATGTTTAGCAACACAATAATCAAACACTTCAGTCAGTCGACATTTTTAGGTCATCTAAAGACACCAAAGCGTCACATTTGATCAAAGGCCTGATACATCAAATTCACTGAGATGGCCGCCTTCTCTTCACACCTTCTCAGGCTGACTGACAGCTCATGTCCCGCCTCCTCTGTCATTCTGGCCAATCCTGATTCCCAGTTCTGTGGCCTGTGGCTGGGGTGCCACACTTGACATCCCAGTGGCGGGTTCAGGTCCTGCCTGTCACATGCTGTGTGACCCTGAGTGAGTCACGTCACCTGTCTGTGCTCAGAGTAAGAATACAAGGAAAGAGCTGGACATGTAAAGTGACTTGCGATTGAAAGGCGCTATATAAAATAAAGGAATGCTTTGTTCCCCTTTCATATTTTTGTCGGAATGTCTTCATTTATATTTGCAAAGAAATTCCAATTTGTAAACTGCGTCCATTTGTCCACTTTGTCACAGTGACACTCAAACACAGTTTTATTCACATTTTTATGATTTTCATTTTTCTATGTCTTATTATTTTATCCTCTGTCTTATTTATTTTCAGTTTCATAAATTTGGTCCTTAAGTGGCCATGAAGAGCAGAGGCCTGTCCAGGGTCCAAACTCTTTACTGACCACCAAAGCCTATTCAGTCCTGCCATGTCTGTGACAGCTGGTGTGTGCAGTGACACTGAGAGAGACCCTCGCTATGACACAACAAGCCTGTCACCTTGAACCCGTGTCACCAGCCGGCTGAGTGGAGTTTGTCCATTGAGCTCAGGTGGCTGATAGGCCTTAGAGAAGATGACTGGACAGAGTGGAGTGTCACTGTGAGCAGCCGGTGACCCTCTGTGTGTCCCTCCTGGATTGTACTTTCATGACCTCCGTGTCCCATTACCTCTCCTGTCACCTCTCCCTTGTCACTTATTTATCTTTGTGCTCATTGTGTTTATTTGTCCCCTTGTTTGCATTGTCAGTTTGTGAATAGCACTCTATAAAATAAAGGCTGACTGATTTAAACACCTGCTGTCACTGAACATCTGAGAGGCTGCCATTTGTAAATGGCCTCCTGTCAATCATTTTAGTTGTGTCATCAACTCAGAGAAGTGCATCTGAACACTCAAGTGGAGGACAAGGTCAGTCCTGCTATGTGACACTCCTGTCCAGTGTGACGGCTGACGTCCTCTCATCACTCAGGGTGACCTGACAGACAGAAGATGCTTCAGGTATATAGCGCCTTGAAGGGCAGCACTGGTGTGGAGTTCAAATTGTGTTTCAGTTCAAATGCTAGCAGCAGCCTGCTGTTCAGTGACACACCTGAGCATCCAGCTCTGCTTGTAGTCATCATGTCACTTATTGAGACCCCCGATGGTCTGTCCACATGTCCTCACTTCTCTCTCTTTATCTCCACAGCTTGTTCGTTGTGGTCTCACCTCCAGATGTTGCTCAGCTCTCTCCTCTGCTCTTTCTTCTCCACACTCACGAATGACTGAACTGAACCTGAGCATCAACAACAACATGGAGGACTCAGAAGTGAATCAGCTGTGTGAGGGGTGAGGAGTGAAAACTGCAAATTAGAGAAACTGAAGTAAGTCAAAAGCAAGTGTTTGTCTGTGTGTGTTGAATTTTATTTCTTCTGACTTTATGGCTCTTTATGTTCCACACCCACCATATAAACATTGTTTTTAATCAGGACAGACGTCAGTGTCACACGTGGGCAGACAGATGGATGTGATGAGGACACAGCTACAGATTTCTCTTTAATTGTTAAATTCTTAAAGACAGCATTGTGACCCTAAGACCCTCGCCCACAGTGGTCTATTTCATCCTCTTGTTGTCCTCTCTTTTCAGCCTGTTGTTTTTTTCTTGTCCATTCTTTATTTTGGTATTGACCTTCTCCTCATCCTCTTGTTATGAACTAGAGAGTCCCAAGCACATAAGTCCCAAATAATACAAATCAAAATACTCACCAGAGGGGGTACCATCAAACTCTGGGTAGGCACCAAAAGGGCAATGACGAATCTTTATAAATACAAAGGATTATTGAAAAAAAATGCTCTAAGGCTCAAAATAAACTCAAAAGAGCACAAGAGGAGTTGCTGAAACAACAAAGGGAATCCAAGGCCAACAACGACCCAATACACAAAGTCAAAGTATGGTAATAAAATGAAAACTCCAGTAATGACGAAAGCACAAGAATAGTCACAAAGGTAACTTAACTCAGCACAGCAGGAGAAGAATCAAAAGGATTAGAATTTCAAAGAGTGTGGACAGTAAGGTGAGACAGGAGGACAGACAGCTCTGCAGGTGTCCATCATTACTGGCGAGTCTTCTGTGAAGTTAAACTCAAAGCGAACTTTATTGTCATCTCAATATATAGATATACGAAATTGGGAAGCTCAGGGTCCACAGTGTAACAACATGAAGTGCAAATAATAAATTAAAAATAGGATTAAAATTAAAATTAAATTTAAAATTAAAACACAAACAAGACAAGACTTTGTGCAAAGACAAGACAAAGACGTAGCAGCAATATTGGCATGTAGTTAGCCATATAAACATTGATGCAATGTATGGTAATTCTCAATCTGGATACATAAATATAGTTAAGAAATATGTAATATAATAAATAAACAATAGATATAGATATCCATTCATCCATTTTCCAACCCGCTGAATCCGAACACACTGCTGGAGCCAATGCCTAGATATATACGGAAATTATCAGTTGTGACAAGCGGTCAGGTCCCATGCCCGGCCGGGACGCCTGCTGCTTATGTCCTGGGGAGCAACCATGGGCAGCCCAATACCTCCCTGGGACACTTGGCGGCAGCCTCCTGGCCAACATCCTGGTTCCCCAACCTCCCGCGGGGAGATGGAGTCCTCCACAGCCTGGTTGGGGCCCGGGGTGGCTGCTAGGTCTGGTTTCAACAGCCTGGCTGGATGAATCTTCAGCCCCACCAAGAAGTACAATAAGTACCAGGTGGTCAAGCACCTGGAACGCTTCGGGTGGGCTATAAAGGGACAGCCACCACCACTCAGGAGCCAGGATCGGAAGGAGGAGGACTACACTTGAGGAGGAGTGGTGGTAAAGGGAGAACGGTGTTGTAGGACTGTTGTAAGAGTGCTTATGGACTGTGTATTGCCTGTGGGTCACGGGGAAGATGTGCCCTTGGGTGAAGAAAATAAAAGTCTGTATTGGTTTTATACATGCCTCTGTGTCCATCTGTGTTGGGTTGGGTGCCTATATAGCGCCTTTTATTACACAGTGTATAATAATAGTTGTTTAAGACGTGTAAACAATGACAGGTCAGAAGGATATCAAAGAATGTCAAAGTGCAGTGTGCAAAATCCTTAAAGGTCAGTATGAGGTTTTCAGTTCTTTTCTCCATGCACACTCGTCTTTGCAGGACAGTGGCTCGCATGTATGAAAGTTCTGTTTTTAGAGGTGGTTGAGGCCATGTGGAAGATCTCAGGGGCAGCATAATGTTAAGGAGTGTGACAGCTTGGGGGTAAAACTCTCCTGCAGCCTGGCAGATCTGGCTTTGATGCTGCAGTATCTTCTCTTGGATGGTAGAAGTGTGAAAGGTCCATGTGAGGGGTGTAAGGGGTCCTGCACAATGCTGCAGTCCTTGTGGACACTGCGTTTGCAAAATATGTCCTGTAGTGAAGGGAGAGCGCCCCAATAATATTCTCTGCTGTCTTCAATATCCTTTACAGGTGCTTGCGGTCAGATATGTTGCAGTTGCCATACCAGACCGTGATGCAGCTGGTCAGAACACTCTCAATGGTGCCTCTGTAGAATATGGTGAGGATGGGAGGGGAAGACATGCTCACTTCAGCCGCTTCAGGAAGTGTAGTCTCAGCTGGGCTTTCTTGATTAGTGATGAGGTGTTGTGTGAACGTAAGTTCCTCAGTTATGTGCACACAGAGGAACTTGGTACTCCTAACAATCTCCACATCTAAACTGTTGATGCTGAGTGGGATGTGGGCAGGATGTGATTTTTCTGAAGTCCACAATTATCTCTTTTGTCCTGTCAACATAGAGATAGATTGTTGTCTTCACACCATGCAGACAGCCGTTCTACCTCATCTCTGTATGCTGATTCATCATCCCTGCTTATCAGTCCCAGCACCGATGTTTCATCTGCATACTTTATTATTTGGTTGATGTTGTGTGTGGCTGTGCAGTCATGAGTCAGCAGAGTGAAGAGAAATGGACTAAGCACGCAGCCCCATGGTGCTCCAGTGCTCAGTGTGATGATGCTGGAGGTGTTGCAGCCCATCCGAACTGACTGGGGCCTCTCTGTCAAGATGTCCAGAGTAGTAATATGTCAGAGTGCTTATGTCAAACTGTCAATCAAAATGATTTATGACCATAAGCCCAGCCCCTTTAATGACCGGAAGTCCCACCCCTCCACCTGATTGGTGGGTTTGAATGATGCTCTCCGCCCCTGCACCTGTTTGCCCCGTCCTTACCCTGCACTATCCACCTGTTTACCCCAGGAAACTGTCAAGGGCATTTTGATGGATGTCTGCCCCATCCTTGAACCCACCCCACCCACCTGCTTGACCATGTGCCCTGCCCCATCTCACTAGGGCAAGTCCATTCATGCCCAAGGTCTGACTAGGCCCCCCTCCTTGAACCCATCACCAACCCCCAACCACTTTCCAGCCCCATCTTCTGAAGACAAGTTCAAACATGTTACAGCCGGACCCTGGACAAGTTCAGGCATGTTCCTATCCATACCCTGACAGCCACACCTGTTGGTTGGCGCCTCCACTTCCTGGTACACTTCTGAAAGTGGTGTATAAAAAGCGAAGCATTTTCTTCAGTTCTAAAGACTCTGTGAAGAAAAAATGGAATCTATGACCAATGCCCCAGTGAAGATTCGGTTCCACAGGGTCTATTTGAAAGATCGTTTGAAAAGGGTTAAAAGACGTTTGGTTCGAGTTTCTTGAAGCTGAAGCGGCTGACAAGGATCGGACTAAGTTGTGCGAAACAAGGGAAGAATCAGACGAGGATGATAAGGAAAACTGTCCTCCGCCTTTAGTATTCAACGACTGAATTCTGCAACCTGAAGCGTCGGCCAAGTAACGGACTAATGGGTCTGAAACATCGCTCAAATCGGTCGATAACGAAATGGAAAACGCACCTTTATTTTACGCCACGCCCCGTCCCTTTTACCATAAATACTCAGTCTGTTAGTCGGCGGATCCAAACGGATGATCAGACCATTTCAGAATTCATTGAAGCTTTTAAAGCTCCCCGCATATCAGCAGCTACAGACACTGAAATGGCGGAGGTCAGCGTAATATCCTCAGGACAAGACTGTGGTTTCAAGACCTGAATCTTACCAATTCTATAACTCGGTCCAAATGGGTTGCATTCAGGACCACCAAGAATCAGACCAGCGGTATTTTACTATAAGGCCTGATTACACTCGCTGGTCAAGAGACCTTGAGACAGACAACGAATTCCAGTCTCCTTGGTCGACGAGGTCCTCACCTGTCTCCGCTAATGGTGATCAGCCGGATACCACCGTCTCCGCTAATGGTGATCAGATGGAAACCTCTCATCTAGCTCCAGGGCAGCCTTGGGTGCACAAACAAGTTCCAGGAACCGATGTCAATCGGACTTTCTGAGACAAATATGGATTGCCCTGATGGTGTACTGCCTGAAACCTGGAAAAAGGCCCTGCAGCTTGTTAAAGAACTAATGACGTCTCTGCTGGGCATTATTGTCTACTACGACCAGAAAAAGAATGTCAAGGCTGTGATATAAATCACCCGCCCAGACCAGGCATACCTGCCTCTTTGAACCTGAAATCACCTACCGTCAAGGTCGCTTTCAGAAGATTCTGAAGATTTTCCATAAATATTGGCTGAAACGACTGGCGGTGAAAGTTCTGGGGTATTATAATATTCTACTGCCGATTCCCAAAATATATGTAGTGGTTGAAAAGACTGTGAATGAATTTGAAAATACCAGCTCTATTTATGACACTGTAATGCAGTCATTTTATGAAATGGATGAATATTCCTACTCTGTAACCCGCCATCTGGCAAATGAGTTTTGTAAGCGTAATCTTAATCATGAGGGTCATATGAATGTGTGGACTAAATATGACCTGGAATTTGATGATATGATAGAACTGTGGGTCTTTCTGAACCTGAAACCACAACAGCCTGAGCAATTCAGACTCCTAAATAAAGGTTTTCTAATTTGTTAAGTGGTGTCAGAGTCTGTTTTATCACCGGCGATGGAGCAGATCTTGGAAAATACATATTATAATCCTTGGGTCCTTGGGATGGTAAAGAATCCTTGAAAAGAGCTCTCGCAAGCGGGTCACCATATTGGGGACCAAGAAGTGTCCGATTGGTTATTGGGGCAATACACCTACACAATACATAAACCGGCCAGAATCCATTTTAAAAGGAATAAGATGTAAGTTTCCAATATAGACGGGCAATGGCAGATCAATCTGCCGGATATGACAAACCTGGCCGAGTATAACCAAGGTTACAAATATCTACTGACTTGTATAGATATTCTTTCTAAATACGCTTGGGTCAGGGTTCTGAAAAACAAAACGGGTAAAGAAGTAACCAGGGCTTTTCAAGAAATTTTGGAGGAAGGTAGAGTACCCGTCAAACTTCAGACGGATAGCGGTAAAGAGTTTCTCAATCGGGAATTTCAAAGCCTGCTCAACAAACACGGAATAAAACATTTCACCAGCGGTAGTGAATTAAAGGCTTCGGTGGTGGGAGGTTCAATCGAACTCTGAAGACCAAAATGTGGCGTTATTTCAGCTCACAGAATACCCGGGCCTACCTGCCGGGGCTACAGGACTTGGTGAAATCTTATAATCTCAGCTATCACCAAAGCATAAAAATGGCCCCTGCCAAGGTGAATAGCTCCAATTCTTGGAAAGTCTTTAAACACTAACTAAAACCAAAAGAAGTCTAAAATATAAATTCAAAGTTGCCGATACAGTGAGAGTGTCGAAATCCCAGAATCCTTTTACCAAGGGCTACGAACAAACATTTTCAGACAAAGTATTTGCCGTTTCTGAACTAATCCCCAGGGATCCGCCCATCTACAAGATCAAGGATTATGGCGAAGACATTATAGGCTCCTTTTACGGCGAGTTACAAAAGATTGGAGTACGGACGTCTTCAGGATTGAAAAGATTTTGGCGAAAAAAAATATCCATAGAAAAAAACATATTTTGGTGAAATGGCTCAGATGTCCCGAAAAGTTTAACAGTTGGATACCTGAAAGCTACACGCAAGATGTTAAATACTGAGAATCAAAAAATAGTATTTCATTCACGGTCTGTTCACAATGGAGAGAAAAAGCTTTTATGTTGTACTACCCAGCAATTCTTCCCAGGATGTTTTCCCTACTAATACCATCGCCGAATTTACCATCAAATTAGCCACCCCAATCGAACTACAGGGCCCCTGGGAAGTTGGATTGGCCAAAATTCAGTATCCACACACCTGGAACACCCTAGACAAACCGGATAATGAATTTATCGTGGTGTCTTGGCGAATAGCTAAATTTTATACTATTCCTTCGGGGTATTACTCTAGCATCGTGAAAGTGACAGCAAAGATGAATGAAGTGGTGGTGAAAGAATCAAAATCCATTGAGGCCGGTTCAGCAGTCACTACGATATCTAAAAACACCATGAGATTCGGCTACAGCGCTCTGGAGCGAAGATTCTACACTGTGAAGGATGAAACTCTGTATGTCAAGGGACAGTTGGGTAGGATTCTAGGAGCTCATTCGGACATAAGCATGGGCTTGATGAATGAAGCTCCTTACCCCACGGATATCAGAGTGGGGTTTTATACCTTGTACACCTACAGCGACATTGTGTCTCACCAAAGAGTCAGAGACAGCTACGTCCCTCTCTTGAGATGCGTACATATTGAGGATGAGATGAATAAGATTACCACAATCACCTACGACAAGCCGCACTACGGCAAGAATCAGTTTGATACTTTGACCATTGAAATAAAGACGGATCAGAACAAAGTGGTTCTATTTCAGTTTGACAAGGTCATAGTCAAGTTACATTTCACGCCCTCCAAGAGGTGTATACTCGACTAATACAGAGATGAGATCTTACCTGGACCCTAGCCCTTACATGCATTATTATGAAGCCCAAGCCTTTATAAGAGCGTCCTTTTCCTCTATGATGCAGGTAAAAATGCAGTGTTTTCCGAGACGGTGGAAAACCAGCTTTGAAGCTTGCGGGTATGGTGAATAATTTCTTTACAGTTTCTGTTTAAAAGCTGTTTATTTCCTCAGGAAAATAGATAAAGTCTGGTGGGGCACCGTAGGAATCGAAAAATTTGATTGGAAAAGTTCCATTTTCTCTGAGATGTATCGCCAGCCAGTGTTTAAAACAGACACTGACACAACTTAACAAATTAGAAAACCTTTATTTAGGAGTCTGAATTGCTCAGGCTGTTGTGGTTTCAGGTTCAGAAAGACCCATCAGTTCTATCATATTATCAAATTCCAGGTCATACTTAGTCCACAAATTCATATGACCCTCATGATTAAGATTACGCTTACAAAACTCATTTGCCACACGACGGGTTACACAGTAGGAGTATTCATCCATTTCATAAAATGACTGCATTACAGTGTCATAAATAGAGCTGGTATTTTCAAATTCATCCACAGTCTTTTCAACCACTACATATATTTTAGGAATCGGCAGTAGAATATTATAATACCCAGAACTTTCACGCCAGTCGTTTCAGCCAATATTTACGGAAAATCTTCAGAATCTTCTGAAAGCGACCTTGACGGTAGGTGATTTCAGGTTCAAAGAGGCAGGTATGCCTGGTCTGGGCGGGGTGATTTATATCACAGCCTTGACATTCTTTTTCTGGTCGTAGTAGACAATAATGCCCAGCAGAGCGTCATTAGTTCTTTAACAAGCTGCAGGGCCTTTTCCAGGTTTCAGGCAGTACACCATCAGGGCAATCCATATTTGTCTCAGAAAGTCCGATTGACATTGGTTCCTGCGGAACTTGTTTGTGAACCCAAGGCTGCCCTGGAGCTAGATGAGAGGTTTCCATCTGATCACCATTAGCGGAGACGGTGGTATCCGGCTGATCACCATTAGCGGAGACAGGTGAGGACCTCGTCGACCAAGGAGACTGGAATTCGTTGTCTGTCTCAAGGTCTCTTGACTAGAGAGTGTAATCAGGCGTATAGTAAAATACCGCTGGTCTGATTCTTGGTGGTCCTGAATGCAACCCATTTGGACCGAGTTATAGAATTGGTAAGATTCAGGTCTTGAAACCACAGTCTTTGGAGCCTTAGGTGGGAACCCTAAGGATGTTACGCCAACCTCCGTCATTTCAGAGTCTGTAGCTGCTGATATGCGGGGAGCTTTAAAAGCTTCAATGAATTCTGAAATGGTCTGATCATCCGTTTGGATCCGCCGACTAACAGACTGAGTATTTATGGTAAAAGGGACGGGGCGTGGCGTAAAATAAAGGTGCGTTTTCCATTTCATCATCGACCGATTTGAGCGATGTTTCAGACCCATTAGTCCGTTACTTGGCCGACGCTTCAGGTTGCAGAATTCAGTCGTTGAATACTAAAGGCGGAGGACAGTTTTCCTTATCATCCTCGTCTGATTCTTCCCTTGTTTCGCACAACTTAGTCCGATCCTTGTCAGCCGCTTCAGCTTCAAGAAACCCGGGAACCAAACGTCTTTTAACCCTTTTCAAACGATCTTTCAAATAGACCCTGTGGAACCGAATCTTCACTGGGGCATTGGTCATAGATTCCATTTTTTCTTCACAGAGTCTTTAGAACTGAAGAAAATGCTTCGCTTTTTATACACCACTTTCAGAAGTGTACCAGGAAGTGGAGGCGCCAACCAACAGGTGTGGCTGTCAGGGTATGAAAAGGAACATGCCTGAACTTGTCCAGGGTCCGGCTGCAACATGCCTGAACTTGTCTTCGGAAGAGGGGGCTGGAAAGTGGTTGGGGGTTGGTGATGGGTTCAAGGAGGGGGGCCTAGTCAGACCTTGGGCATGAATGGACTTGCCCTAGTGAGATGGGGCAGGGCACATGGTCAAGCAGGTGGGTGGGGTGGGTTCAAGGATGGGGCAGACATCCATCAAAATGCCCTTGACAGTTTCCTGGGGTAAGCAGGAGGATGGGGCAGGGGGTAGGAGGGGGCAAACAGGTAACCGAACAGGTGGTTGGGGATGGGGTCAAATGGGTGCAAACAGGTGCAGGGCGCATCATTCAAATCCACCAATCAGGTGGAGGGGTGGGACTTCCGGTCATAAATAAAAGGGGCGGGGCTTAAGGTCATAAATCATTTTGATTGACAGTTTGAGAGAAGCACCCTGATGTACTACTGTCCAGGATCCAATTGCAGAGGGTGGTGTTCAGGCCCAATCTGCTCAGTTTTACAAACCAGGTTTTGATGGATGATAGTGTTGAAAGCGGAGCTAAAGTCTATGAACAGCATCCTTACATATGTGTCTTTTTATCTAGATGTGTCAGGGAGAGGTAAAGGGCAGATCATATGGCATCCTCAGTTGACCTGTTTTAGCGGAATGCAAAATGAAGAGGGTCAAGGGAGGCAGGAGATTCGTGTTTATGTGTGACATGACTAACCTTTTGAAGCACTTCATGATGATTGGTGTGAGTGCAACTGGTTGGTAGTCATTCAAGTACTTTCTATCAAAAATGGTCAGTAAAACACAAATCTGTGGAGGAGGCGCACTGAAATAGTCAGAGGGATTACAGACCAACAGGCTGATACACATTATGTGACATGTCCAGAGACACTGATAGGAATTCTGGGAAGGTGACATGTCACTGAGGTACTGCAGAGTGTGAAGTGGTGCCCTCTTGTGTTTGTAACTCACAATTGAGTTTTTTGTAGACCTCTAAAAGAAACATCTCCTTGTAAAATAAGTGCAGTCTATCAAGTGACTTTCTAATCAATCCAGTATATAGCGCCTTTTTATGTTTTATACTCATGTTCAGCTACAGTTTGCTGGTGTGATTAGAGGTACAATCCCTGGCTTCACAAATCCTTCTTTTGTTAATTCATTCCACACATCCCAGGTCAACAATGGGAGCAGGCGATCAAATGGCTGACTAGAGATGAATATTCTGAGTGTCACTACACGGCCATTAAGGACTCCTGTCAACTCGCCCTGTGTCCCCTGTCACTCTGGTCACTCCATCATAATTCTTAATAAAGTGTCAGCTTTTGCATTTTATAAACTGAGCGACATGTGATGCAAAATCAAACTTGCTAAAGAATTTGTCCATCTAGCTTTTTGTGCTGTTTAATCGTTAAGCATTTTTAAATCCTCTAAATTTTTATGATCAGTGTTTTGTCTTGGTAAAGTGATATTTTACTCTACTTTCCCCTTTTGTATCTTGTGACAGATAAGAGCTTTTCTCGCACCCTTGTACCCTCAGACACCACATCAGACACCAGATAAAAGTCCAAATAATTATTTATCTATAATAATAAAAGGCAAAGCCCTCACTCACTCACTCACTCACTCACTCACTCACTCACTCACTCACTCACTCATCACTAATTCTCCAACTTCCCATGTAGTTAGAAAGCTGAAATTTGGCAGGCTTATTCCTTACAGCTTATTTACAAAAGTTAAGCAGGTTTCATTTCGAAATTCTACACGTAGCGGTTATAACGGTCGATAACGGTCGACAACGTCCGCCATGTTGAACTTACTTATTCATGGCCCCATCTTCACGAAATTTGGTAGGCGGCTTCCCTGCACTAACCAAAACCGATGTACGATACTTATTTCGGTGGTATGATGCCACTGTCGGCCACCATATTGAACTTTTCAACGGTCTTTGTTACTTATGGGCCCATCTTCAAGAAATTTGGTACATGGGTTCCCAACGCTAACTGAATCCTACTTAAGTACATATATACGTCCATAGCCTGCACCTCGGTCACTGTGTGAGGTGGCGTTGGGTCCCCCATCCCAACGCCTCCCACGTTGTTAGCTGGCTGCCTGCCTATATAAGACCGTCCGTCGCTCCAGTCTCTACATTCCCTTCCTTGCTTCACCACGGATTCACGTCTCCCTGCTGATAACTGCAGCCTTTTGTTTAATCCACGGCTTCTCCGCTGTTTTATTGTTTGTTTATTACAATTATAGTTATTGTGTAAGTATTTTAGACTTACTTTACATTGCTCAGGTACCCATTTCCTTTATCATTCCAACCCCATTACCATGTCTATCGAGGTGATCACCATCGATCAAAGAACTGTCACTTACCGAGTGGTTTCCATGCCGGAGATACCACCTACCTTTTCCATACTCTTTGTTACATATTGCAAGGCCATATCAGGCTCACTCTTGATATCCGAAGGAACATTCTGTCTTATGTTTGAATGACTGGGACAGGTTCAAGGTGTGGACTGATGAAGGTACAGGAGATAATTATATTACACAGGAGCACTAGAAGAGTGAAATGCTTAAGCCCTTCACCTATGGTTCTGCATGTGAGTTGATGGCTGCCGCTGAATTGTTCGGTTGCCGCTTTCAAGTGTACCGAAATGGCCAAATATTTTACACCTTTCGACAACCGCCAATGTCTCTTAAACATCTTAGATTCACAGGTGACGATTTCAGTAGTGGACACTTTGATGTTTATGAATCTTTAAACTCTCAAAAGCTGGATGTGATTTTATCGATGAAACCGGTTGTGTGCTTACAACGCTTGACAGATGCTGAATGTCACTTCAACACAACAAATCCTGCAAATACTGTCGTAATTGAAACAATCCCTTGAAACTCAAACCGATTATGACAGCAGCAATCCAAGCTGTGAGATTTGAGACAAGATTACTGTTCACATGGCCAACTGTAAGTTACATGCTTAAGAGTAAGCTCAGCACAGCTTGGTCATATTACAACGGAGGGCGAACTCACAATGTGGTATACAAAGAGATCCTTAACAAATAATTATTGGCATATTTTCCCACAGTTTAAAAAGGTTTAATTTTCTTCTTAATAAAAATTTTAATGCAGTACTTACGCGGCCTGGGTATTTTGCTAGTTATAATAATAAAGTGCACAAAGCAAGCTCTTCTCCACAATTCTCAATAAACAAATACACAATAACCAATCCTCCAAACTCCCAGGCGCTTAGCAACCCTGTCTCCCAACTCAGCTCGTCCGTCTGGGATTTCCCACAATCCTTTTATAGTCCTTGACCCGGAAGTGTTTGTCCCTCATTCGCGTGACTTTCTATTACTTCGGGTCAGGTAAAACTTCTCTTTTCTTCAGGCGGAAGTATATCATTCCTTCCGTTTCCGCAATCGTGAATTACTTCCGGGCTATAAGGAAAGTATAAGTCCCTGGGCCTCCTGCAGCGTCCTCCGGTGGCCCCATGGTATCCAGCAAGGCTGTGGTGAAAAACTCAAGTTCCATGATGCCCTGCAGGAATTGGGGCCCTTCCATGTTGCAGGGATGGCTCCATCTGGTGGTTTGGGGTGTTGGCTGGGATACACGGCCGTCAATCCCTCACAATCTATACTAATTAAAGGCAAAGCCCTGACTGACTGACTGACTGACTGACTGACTGACTGACTGACTGACTGACTGACTGACTGACTGACTGACTGACTGACTGACTGACTGACTCACTCACTCACTCACTCACTCACTCACTCACTCACTCACTCACTAATTCTCCAACTTCCCGTGTAGGTAGAAGGCTGAAATTTGGCAGGCTCATTCCTTACAACATACTTACAAAAGTTAGGCAGGTTTCATTTCGAAATTCTACACATAATGGTCATAACTGGAACCTACTTTCGTCCATATATACAGCCATAGAGCCTGAAGCTGGGTCGCCGTGTGAGGCAGAGTTGCATCTCACATAATCACGCCTCCCACATAATTGAGTGCCTGCCCATATGAGGTAATTATTCGGATGAAGGACTGTGCTTATGCAAACGAAGATGAGATGGTCTAGTGTTTGGCACAAACTCAGCGAAAGTGCGAGAGAAACTTTTAAGTGCTGGGTCTTAGCTAACATTAAATAAAGCCATGGACATCGCAAGATCACAGAAGAGAGCGCTCACGTGAACTGACTGTGAACGCAGTATGTAGAGAACAAGGAAGAGCTCCAAAGAGCTGAACAAAAACGCATTACACAATTGAGAAGGCAGCAAAAGAATATGAAGCGAGTGACGCATAGAAGCATATTCATACAATCCCCATACGTTCCCTAGTCCTTTATCTGAACTTTCTTTTAAAAGTTTATAATCACATGGCCTGGGAAGTCTGTAGTGAATCCGCAACCAATCCTGATGTGCTCCATGGACGCGTTTACTTAATTTACATGTAAAGAAGCGATCTCAACGGCTCGCGACAGTTCCTTTATTATATCCAGAGGCAAATCCACAAGTTCATAGAGACGCTGCGAAAATGAAAGAATGCAAGAAAGCAAGGTAAAGAAACGGAAAGAATCTCTTATTTATAAATGGCAAATATATTCAAATGTACTTATTACGAGTCTTCCTTGCTTTACCGCTGGTTATGTTATTTTTAAAATGTTTCTTTTTCTTTTCATAACTTCTTTAACACACTCCTTTCTGTCCTCAGCTGTTCGTGCTCACTGCTCCCTTCTTCTTTACTCCACCGCTTCAAGTCTGTTATTGTTCACCTTGCTTCACGTCTGCCTGCTGGTGACTCCTGCCTTTTCATTTACTCCACCACTTTACTACGAAACTTACAACTACCAAAACTTTGTAACAGCACCAGGCTTTAGACTGAATCTCTGCACAAGAACTTCATTGAGGCAACTGTCTTCACTGAAACAGGCTCAGAGAAGACTGTATTTATTCCTCACATCTCTCTCATACTCTCTGACCTCATATTCCAATTCAAACGCCTCCAATTTCCAGTATGGTTCTGCTTCACTATGACAATAAATGACTCACAGGGCCAGACTCTAAAAAAGGTCGGCATTGACTTGACACAAGATTGCTTCTCACATGGCCAACTGTACGTTGCATGCTCAAGAGTAAGCTCAGCAGACATTTTACAGCCTGAGGGCAGAACTGCAAGCGTTGTTTACAAAGAGATCCTTACATCCTAAAAGAGTGTATTTCTCATACACAACATTTACAATCATACTCATCATTCTCAATACTAAAATAAGCCTACGACAATTACATTGACAATCACGTTACGTTATTTTTAAAATGTTACCTTTTTTTTCATAACTTCTTTAACACACTACTTCTCCGCTGCAAAGTGCGGGTATTTTGCTATATATATATATATATATATATATATATATATATATATATAGTGAACGATAGGGGTGCTCTCGCTCCCTTGAACCCCTGTCCATGACTCTTGACACCAGGTAAAAGTCCTCAAGATGACTTTATTTTGTTGCCACAGTGCACAAAGCAAACTCTCCTCCACAATACTCATTAAACTCACACAAATACTACAATAAACAATACTCCAGCTCCCAGGCGCGTTGCCACCCTTCCACCTAGCTCGTTGTCTGGGAGTTCCCATGGTCCTTTATACTCCCTGACCCGGAAGTGTTCCCAATCCCCAGTCCATGTGATCCTCAATCACTTCGGGTCAGGTAAAAGTTCTTTTCTTCAAACTGGAAGCCCGTGCTCTTCCTATGACGAACTTCCGGGTCATAGGCACGAAGAAGTCCTTGGTCCTCCCTGCAGCTCCCTCTTGTGGCCCCCATGGCATCCAGCAGGGCTATGCATAAAACCACATTGTCCATGATGCCCTGCTGGTCTTCTGGGGTACCTCCATGCTGCAAGGAGGGCTCCACCTGGCAGCTTGGGGGTATTGACCGAATACACGGCCGGCAATCCCTCACAATATATATATATTGTCACGCTTGGGTCACAGATTTGCACAGAGACACAGGAGGTTGTAGAAACAAGAAGGATTTTATTCAAACACTGCAAACACATGAGCTTAAATGTGCTCCATGACAAGTCAGAGATGACAGTTCTGCTAGGAGCGAGAGAGATAAAAGCAAACAATCAATTCCAAAACTGACAGGCTGCGCAAGGCTTATAAGTCGGCGGAGTACCTTGAGGCTTGTATTACGCGTTATAGTGCAAGGATAAGGAACAATGTGAGGGTGGTAGTCAGTGTTTCAGGGTTTGTGGTTTTCCCAGGGGCGTCTGTATCTATTTGGGGTGCGATTAACCCTCCAGCTCACACCCTCCCCCTCAGCTTTATTCACATTCCTGTGAATCAAGCGACTCTCTGTACCAGGTTCATTTAGTCGTGATAATACGTCTGCGTTGATGTGTTCAGAACCTGGTCGGTGCTTTACTGTGAAACTATAAGGTTGTAAACCCAAAACCATCTCATTAGATGAGAGTTTGTATCTTTCTGTCGGTACAACCACTGAAGTGGAGCATGATCAGTTACTAAAGTGAAGTTTAGTGCCACAAGTAATAGCGAAGGCTTCCACAGCCCACCTAATTGCCAAGCATTCTTTCTCAATTTTAGAATAATTTTGGTCTCGTCCGATGCGAGAGATGGACGTCTGAAGTGGAGCTCCGCTAGCAGTGGTGCTATTTTTCATATTATTTGCTTATTATTCTGAGATATCCTGTATTTATTCAACCCGAGGCGACCGCTACAGTATATGTAAACACATATAAACATGGCCAACAAGAAGGGGGGTTCGAAAGAATCGAAGACTAAAGCTACATCCAAGCTGCGATCAGCAAGCCCTAGTTCGAGATACGGCCTCTCAGAGACAGACCTGGATCAGATGGGCGAAAGTACAGACTCCTCGGGACCACGGTCCGCTACATGCCGTCGCCTGCTGAGAGCGAAAAGGGAGCGAAGGTGCGATCGTGAGTGCAGATGTGGATAGCTCACCGATTGGAGAGGATTACCTGAAACTGGAAAGGCGGGAGGTCCAGCGGCTTCAGTTACGCAATCACGCGGGACTGGAGCAGCGGGACACCGCTTCAGCAGAGTCTGCTGCTTCATCTACGGTACAAGAAGGCACATTTGAGCTATCTGAACTGAAAGTGTTGCTCGCTGAGCTCAGGCAAGATATAAAGAAAAGCGAGAGGC
Organism: Polypterus senegalus; assembly: GCF_016835505.1. Classification (NCBI taxonomy): domain Eukaryota; kingdom Metazoa; phylum Chordata; class Cladistia; order Polypteriformes; family Polypteridae; genus Polypterus; species Polypterus senegalus. The sequence goes on from NW_024380282.1 coordinate 26,878, forward strand.
TAATGAGAAAGCAACGGCAAAGGCACATGAGAGACTGAAACAGGAATGGAAACAGGAGATGAAACAGGCCAATGAATGTCTGCGACAGGAAATCCAACAGGCAAATGAAAGGCTGCGTCAAGAGGTACAGCTTGAACTTCGACAGGTGCTGGGTAAAATTGAAGCGCATTGAGAAAAACTCGGCTAAACTGAGCACGCTTGCTGATCGATTGGAGCATCTTAGTGAGACATTCACGAATCGGATCGAAATAGCCGAACATCTAGCTGCCAGTGCCGAGGAAAGAGCAGTAAATGTCAGTTCGGAATGTAAAAAACTCGGAGAAAAACTTGGAGACAGACTGGCTGCTTTAGAAGATGGGAATGGAAGGTATAATGTCAGAATTGAAGGCTTGCGGAGAATCGAGAAAGTTTAAACCCGTGAAATTCGCAACTGAACTTTTTCTAAAATAATCGGGGGCGACTTTAAAGCAGAATCTGAGATAGCAGCGGCTTACCGCGTACGCGGATCAAACACCGTCAGACCCCGACCAAGATCTTTTATAGTCCGTTTTGAACGATTATCATTTAAGTTAGAGGTGATGGAACTCCTCAGGAAAAAAATTTCTTATCATTTTAACCTTGTTCGATTTGCTCATTCTGCACCTGGCCATTCTGTCTATTGTTCACTCCAGTTTCTGTTTTTCTTATTCTTGATTGGTTCATCAACTAGGCAGATGTTCCTTATTCCATATTTGGTCTTTCATGGTGTCACTTCCTTTTCTAGCCTTTCATGCTATGCTATAATGGTAGCCTAAAGCTAAGCTTTAATTAAAAGAAATATGGTATATGGCATTATAGTATATGGCATATACTATATTTCTTTTAATTAAAGCTTAGCTTTAGGCCACCAATATAGCATAGCATGAAAGGTTAGAAGGTGTAGAAATAAGACAAATCAAGCATGCCAAGCAATGATTAAATGAAAGCATATATGCTTTCATTTAATCATTGCTTGGCATACTTGATTTGTCTTAATTTCTACACTAAAGTAATTTCTAATATATTCTTCTAATATTTTTGCTAATGCCTGAATTTACTAAGATTTTCTCTTCGTGCATTATGTCAGTATGACCTTGCTTACAGCAAAAGCCTTTTGTTTTCTTTCTGCTGTTTTCCAATCCAGCTGGTTTCTTTACGTGCCTCACAGAGCCATCTTCTATCTGAGGTATCGTTTCCTTAGCTTCCTAGCCTTGAACACAGGTGTTTTCAAACTCTTATCCTGTTCTAAGTTGGTTTCTGTACATCAATCTCTGTTCTTTTCCTGTACTTTCCCAAACTGGTAATTTCTGCTGTAAGCTTGAAAAATAATGCAATATAACTGATTTTTAGTTAACTATTTCCTTGACCTATCTTATTTGCTTAACATTCTAATTTATGCTTAATCTAATGTTTTAGAAGCTTTTAATTACTTTGTATGGCTCTTTATGTTAATTTGCTATTCTGTATGCTAATATAAAAAGTTTCCTTCTACATTCCTCCCTTTTGAGGCTTAATCAAGCCTCAACATCTAACCTGATTCCAAAAGAAAGGTAGGGGATGTTGGTTCAATTCTTCTTTGGAGCCCAATACAGACCCTTCACAGTTCTTCTAAATCTTAACACCCATTACCCCTCCTCTGGTGGCACAGGAGCCAAACATCTCCCCATCAATCAAGAAAGGAGGAGTAAAATACTTCCTGGCCCTACCCTAATAGTCGAAAATGTGCATAATCAATCACAGTGCAGATATAATTGAACAACAAGGGAATAGAACAATCCATGATGGTTACAAAATAATACAGAAGGCTTAAAATAATAAAACAATTGTCCATAATAAGGGCTTCTTCTTCGCTGAAATAATCATTTTTCTTCAACCTAGGTACTTTGCCCATCGTAGAGGGTCACCTTCCTAGGGAGCGGTTACTAGCACTTCACCCAAGGAGTTTCTTCTGGTTTAGTATTCTATTATCCACATTGTCATCGAGAAGAGAATAAAAATCTGTAATTGAAGATGTCCATGGTTCAAGAAATTGGATGTACACCTGTTTGAGAGCAACTCTAGTGATAACTAATTAGAAAACTGGTAATAAGCAGTAAAATACCATTCAAGGATATAACGATAGCATTAAGAGAGTAAATTCTGTTTCACTAACATGACCCCCGTGTTTCCCAGGTTCAAATAAAGCCAATTTAAAGTATATTGATTTTACCTTTTGTTTCTAAGATGAATTTACAGATAATGTCAGAACTGTCCCAATTCCTAAATATGGTGAAATAACTATTTAATGTACCTAGTTTTGAGTTTTCATCCACAATCAGACCTGTTAATTATATTGTTGGTGGCGAAACAGATGGCATAAATATTTATCCTAAAAATTCAAAGGTTATCAGTTTTATGTTGCCACGCTGTAATGATAATCAGAGATAAAGTTCTTATATACCTCACCATGCTCACATCCTAACACATTTATTCATAAAATTTCCCAATTGTACACCAAGCTGTGGTCTCAATCTTGAACCACCTTTACCACATTAATGCAGCCATTTTGTGGACAGTAGGTGTCAATCCTCCCTTCGGAAGACATCAGCACTACCCTCCAAAGTGCAAGTCATTGGGTTATTTCCAAGGTCACATTTATTTCAATTTCAAGGGTTATACCCAAGCTTCTTATTAAGGGTTCATATCTTCAGAGATCTTCAGACTTCATCTGGGCTTTTTAATTCACATACCACAAATTCACCACTGTATGCATAAGACACTCAATCTCCTATGGGCCAAATTATTACTTAATGTCACTAATTTCTATAACATATATACTCAACAAGCCATAATGTTAATCATTTAACCTGTACCACCATCAACATGCTAGCCTAAACTGTATCATCCTGTTCTAAAGATTATGGATGTTCTGACCTATAGTAAGTGTCCCTTCTCAAAATACTAGTTATATGTGCTACTCCATGAGCTAACTATCATTCTTTTCAATTAATTACATGTACCTAAATGTTTAGCTCTACATTATTCGTTATAATATTACCATCAATAACCTAGAATATCTAAACTGGACTGACCCTAACTAGTAATGGTGGAATGCCACTGCAATGACAATCACTTAACAACCACTAATAGATCTCTTATGTTATATTAGATTGGATTCTGATTAACTCTAGATTACATAAATCATTGGTCCTTAAAGGTAACTTATTATCTCATACTTAATATCAGAAGGCATATCAAAACACTTATCTAAAAATATCTATTCTTAACCACTTTGAATTCACAATAATCATGTAGTATTCCCATTAATGCAAACATTCATTAAATACATATTATTTAGGAGTCCCCATATTCTGCTTTGCATGCAAATAATTAGATTTCTCTTCTATATCTTTCATAACTTTATGGTTCAAATACTTTTAATTTAAAAGATGTTGCTAGTTTTCAAACAAGTGGACAGTCAAAGTAGGCTCTGGCAAAGAACATTGAGCTCTGCAGAGTAAAAGTGTGACAAATTTCCTTCTCTGATAAGGATTAAAGCAGGTATTGGGGTCCAATATCCAAGGTAAAAAGGACCACATCTAGAAGTCTTGGACCAAAGCAGGCAAATGTCATCTATGATTTGGAATCCACTATGATCTTTTGGGCTCAAACATCACCAGTACAGTTGAGCTCTTGGCAGCAGGTATCCATGATGCCTGGACTGGAATTGAAGTGCGTTGTCCAGTAGTCAGCTGATCGATGGCCTGATCCACGACTAGATTCCATCTATGGTATGGCTGGGTTCTCCTTGGAATCGGATGATTAGCACATCTGCAGACCTTTATCACAACCCAATCTCTGGTTCAACTTCAAATGCTGTCATCTACGCTGTACTAGGAAAAACAGCTTTCACCTGCAGAAGTAAAGACTTAAAAACGCTCATTTAAATAGTCAGCATGTTAATTCTTCAGTGGTAGCCACTTATGGATCCAAATAATATGTCATAGGATGTCAGATTTGTTTCGTTGGGGTACCCCTATTAAAAATATTGCTAGCAGTAAAATGTCAATTTGTCTATGTAAATTTGCCTTTAAACAGTCAGAGTAAAATTTAAAATTGATAAGCACAGAGTTCAGGCCTTTGCAATTGAAAACATATCCCAAGTCATTATAAAAATAAAGTCAATCTTAATATATATAACAGGAAAAATGTACTCAATAATAAATCATTACAAAAATTGGTCCCAATAATATTGGCATAATATTGAAATTATTTGCACTTATTCCATAATAATTGAAAAATAGCTTTAAAAATTAAAAAATGGTTTCAAAAATTAAACAAAATTAAACATTTACTTATACCAATTGTGCTACTACAGCAGCCCGTGTTAATATTGTTATTATCATGGCGGCGCCATGCAGGCTCTGACTTACAGAGCTCCCGAGTCCGCAGTGTTTAGTGTTAATCTTTGTTCGTCTTTGTTAACTAGTATAAGTAGAAAAGTATATTTAAGAGATAGTAGTATGCAGACATACATTTACGAGCGCAAATCCTGCTAGATTTCCAAAGAAACTGCGCGAAATATCCAGTAAGGTGACTGAGATGCTCCGCAGCCTTTGCTTACTTCGGCAGCCTGAGAAACTGAGTTGGCGAAACGCAAGCGCAGAGATCGGAAACAGAACGAGGTAAACGCGCGGTGTTAGTACAAGGCTAAAACTAACCCCACCAGACCTGCGATACTGTGTATTCTGCTTGCGAACGTCCGATCGCTGGACAACGATCTGGATTACATAAAGCTGCAGCGAGCCAAGCAGTGGGAAATGAGAGACTGCTGCATTTTATTTTCACTGAGACATGGCTCCAGGAAAACATTGCAGACTCGGCCATCCAGCTAGATGGACTGACCATCTTCCGGCGGGCAGAGGCGCCTCTTTGTCGATAAGACCAGCGGGGTGGACTGTGTGTTTATGTGAACAGAGAGTGGTGTACGAACGCTGCCTCAGTTGTGCGACACTGTTCCCCACTGATAGAGGTTTTATCAGTAAGGTGTCGGCCTTTCTGCCTGCCCAGGGAATACAGTTGCATGCTGGTGGTGGGCATCTACCTCCCGCCTAGCGCAAATGCTAACCAGGCGCTAGGGAACTCTACGAGATCATCAGCAAACTGCAAACAACGCACACCGAGGCATTTTTCATTATTGCTGGAGACTTCAATCATGCCAACTTGAAGTCATTTCTCCCAAAATTCTCCCAGAATGTGAACTTTGCTACTAGAGGGGAAGCTGTCTGGACAATGTTTACACGAGCGCTCCTGACGCCTACAAGGCCCTACCCCACCCTCACCTGGGCTGTTCAGATCATATCAGCGTTTTTATGGTTCCTGCATACAAGTCCCTGCTGAAGCGCACTAAACCAGCCTGCAAGAGCATCAGAGTGTGGAAGGTTGGTGCGGTTTCAACTCTCCAAGACTGCTTCAAATTGACAGACTGGGACATTTTCAGAGAGGCTGCTATGGATGGTGACTCCATCAATCTGGAGGAGTACACAGACTCTGTGACTGGCTACATCTCCAAATGCATAGAGGATGTTACTGTTACCAAGGATGTTACCACAAGAGCCAACCAAAAGCCCTGGATGACAGTGCACAAGCTGCTCAAGATCAGAAATGCAGCCTTCAGATCTGGAGACAAGGCCACCATCAGGGTGACCAGAGCCAACCTGTCTTGTGCTATAAGGAGAGCTAAGTGGGCATACACGCAGAAGATCAACAAACAATTCAGCAGCACCAGAGACACACGTCGTATGTGGCAGGGTGTTCAGGCAATTACAAACTACAAGCCCAATCCACACAGCAGTGATGCCTCCCTTCCAGATGAGCTGAACAACTTCTTTGCACGGTTTGAGGCACAGAACAAAGAGCCTGCGAGAAAAGCAACACCTCCCTCCACTGACCAAGCACTCTGTCTCTCCATAACAGATGTGAGGAGGACTCTATCCAGAGTCAATCCACAGAAGGCTGCAGGACCTGACAACATACCTGGTCTTGTGCTCAAAGAATGTGCAAGTCAACTGGCTGGTGTCCTCACAGACATCTTCAACACATCTCTGAGCCAGTCGTCAGTCCCAACATGCTTCAAGTCGACCACCATCATACCAGTGCCAAAGAAGTCATCAGTGACATGCCTGAATGACTACCGACCAGTTGCACTCACACCAATCATAATGAAGTGCTTTGAAAGGTTAGTCATGTCACACATAAAGACTAATCTCCCTGCCTCCCTTGACCCTCTTCAGTTTGCATACCGCTCAAACAGGTCAACTGAGGATGCCATATGCTCTGCCCTTCACCTCTCCCTGACACATCTGGATAAAAAAGACACATATGTCAGGATGCTATTCATAGACTTTAGCTCTGCCTTCAACACAATCATCCCTCCAAAGCTGGTTGTAAAACTGAGCAGGTTGGGCCTGAACACCACCCTCTGCAATTGGATCCTGGACTTCTTGACAGAGAGGCCCCAGTCAGTTCGGATGGGCCACAACACTTCCAGCATCATCACACTGAGCACTGGAGCACCGCAGGGCTGTGTGCTTAGTCCACTGCTCTTCACCCTGCTGACTCACGACTGCACACCACGCACAACACCAATCACATCATCAAGTTTGCGGATGATACGACGGTGCTGGGACTGATAAGCAGGGATGATGAAAGAGCATACAGAGATGAGGTGAAATGGCTGTCCACATGGTGTGAAGACAACAATCTATCTCTCAATGTCGACAAGACAAAAGAGATAATCGTGGACTTCAGAAAATCACATCCTGCCCACATCCCACTCAGCATCAACGGTTTAGATGTGGAGACTGTTAGGAGTACCAAGTTCCTCGGTGTGCACATAACTGAGGAACTTACGTGGACACATAACACCTCATCACTAATCAAGAAAGCCCAGCAGAGACTACACTTCCTGAGGCGGCTGAAGTGAGCAAGTCTTCCCCCTTCCATCCTCACCATGTTCTACAGAGGCACCATAGAGAGTGTCCTGATCAGCTGCATCACTGTCTGGTATGGCAACTGCAACATATCCGACCGCAAGTGCCTGCAAAGGATAGTGAAGACAGCAGAGAACATTATTGGGGTGCCTCTCCCTTCACTACAGGACATATTTTACAAACCGCAGTGTCCCAAGGCCTGCAGCATTGAGCAGGACCCCTTACACCCCTCACATGGACTTTTCACACTTCTGCCATCCAAGAGAAGATACTGCAGCATCAAAGCCAAATCTGCGATGCTGCAAGAGAGTTTTACCCCAAGCTGTTAGACTCCTTAACACCAGGCTGCCCCTGGGACCTTCCACACGGCCTCAACCACCACTAAAAACAGAACTTTTATACATGAAAACCACAGTCCTGCAAAGAAGAGCGTGCAGATAGAGAAGAACTGAAGATCTCATACTAACCTTTAAGGATTTGACACTCTTGATATCCTTATGCTATGAAACACTCTGACCTGTCATTGTTTACACAGTCTTAAACAACTATTATCATACACTGATAATTTCTGTATTATCTATATCCATTATTTATTTATTATATTACATATCTTACACATCAATATTGCTGCTACTTGTTTGTCCTATCTTTGCACAATGTCTTGTCTTGTTTGTGTTTTAATTATAAATTTAAAATTTTTACTCTATTTTTAATTTACTATTTGCACATCATGTTGTTACACTGTGGACCCTGAGCTTCGCAATTTGTCTATCTGTATAATTGTATATGGTTGAGATGACAATAAAGTTCACTTTGACTTTGACTTTTGAAACTGTTTGGTACGTTCCTACCTCCACCCTCATTTAATTAATACATGTGGTATGTCCCTAGCTCCCTTTTGCTATTGGCACTGCTTTTGTTTTTACTTTAGTTCCCACCATATTGTATTTAGGTTAAGGAAATTATCGTCCTTTTACCTTCAAATTATCAATGGTTTTACGTCTTAATACTAGTATTACTTATGGCAAGAAATCTACATTAAAGTATACGGACTCTCAGCCTTGACTTCTTGGTAAGTAAACTATCTGTCCACGTTCACTACAACCAGTTGGGCGACGCACACTCCGTACAGATTGGGTCTTGGGAGAGAAGCCTCGCTAATACGCCGTTCAGGGACAGAATAGTAAAAGGACGGATTTCTAATGCCTGATCGTGTCAAGCCCGGGGCTAAGCAAAGAACTATTCCTTAAGTACTTGTCTTCATTATACCTAAAACGCTGAACCCTTTAAATGCTACTAGTCAAGGACAGCTCAAACGGAGACTATCTTGCTGTTTTTGTCTTTGTTCAGCTTACTTAGTAATTTTACTTTCAATTTCCACGCAGTTTAAGGGCTCTGTACAAATATCATTGTTTATTGACTCACTGCGTAGCGAAGGAGCTGGAACTTTCGCGCCGACACCGCTGCGCCGCTGTTTTGCTGAACTTTCCGTGACCCCTGCGTGCTCGCTCTTGGCTCGGCCCCGCCCCGCACTCCTCATCGCAATATGTCTCAGCAGGAATCAGCACATTCACTAGAATTGGAGTCCCAGGAAGCAAAAGGTGAATTACTCCCACCTGAAGATGATATTGGGATAGAAAGTGAACTGTCTGCCCGACCTAAACGCATAGTTAAGCCGTCTTTAAAAATCAGAGAAGGGTTTGAAAGTCAAAGGATAGAAATGTCAAACAGACTTTTAGATTTATGGAGCAAAACTATTCATTGGATTGCCATTGCTAATGATGCCAGTGACAGTCCAGAGCAATTAAAGGACTTGTTTGCAAGACTTTAACATACCTATGAGAACTATAAAAGACATTTTGAGAAGTATTATGCCTTTTATTAAATGTAAACATGGAAGATGCATTACAGGAGTTAGCATTACTCTCTTTGATCAGCAAAGGCACATCACATCTCTTGAAGTAAAGTCGAGGTTAAAAATAGGATAAGGCAGTTTAATGATACTGCATCCTGCTATTCTGTCTCGTCTAGGCAGGTTTTAACTTAACTGGTTTTAGCCCGTGCAGAAGCAGAGGCAGCTAAGATTCAGACTACTTTTTTAAAAGGAAGCAGCCCTTAAGGCAGAAGCAGCTCGCATGCAAGCAGAGGCAGAGGCTCAGTTAGAGGTCCTCCAAACGCAACAAGAGGCATTGAGTATTTTGGAAGAGGCCGTAGAGGAAGAGGGCGAAGTTAACCATCCCTCCGGGCTGACCACCACAGAAGATCCGTAAAACGAACTTCCCAGTTTGTCTTAGATCAGAATACTGACAATACCTTTAAGTCCACAACAGAAAGCTTTACATACAATAGCCCAGCACATAACCTGCCAGAAGATGCCACACCACCCAGTAGGGAAGACCACTCTAATCCGCACCCCATTGTGAGTACCATGAATCCCGCAAGTATTCAAAACTCATACCACCTACTGATGCACTGCCAAGACCTTTCTCAGATATAGATAATCAGAATTTCATTAAACCTCCCAGGAAATATACTTCCAGAAACTCAGTTTTCTTTAATGAGTCATGTTGTAAGACACCTGGGCTTTGGACAACCTGAGCTGAATCCATCTGCAACTCCATTTACCCCACTAGTACCTAAGCATAATCCAGAGACCATCAGCTACAGTAATCCGCAAGGAATACCTATGCGCATGAAATCAGAAAGAGCTGAAATATCGGACTTTGCAAGGTACATGATCCGCCGAGAACTCATCAATACTGGTCTCACAAGGTTTGACCTCCCAGGAAACTACAGGAGCTGGAGATCCACATTTAAGACAGCAATTTCCAAGACTTAGACATCTCACCCATGGAAGAACTAGATCTACTGGTGAGATGGCTTGGGCCATAATCAACAGAATATGCCAAAAGACTTAAAACTGTCCATATAAACAATCCATCCACAGGCCTCACCCTTGTCTGGGAGAAACTAAACCAAACATATGGAAGCCCGAAGTGATTGAGCTTTCCTTATTCAAAAGACTACAGGACTTTCCTAAACTGTCCAACAAGGATGGCTGCAAGCTTTTAGAACTTAGTGACCTTCTTCTTGAACTTGAAATTGCTAAAACAGATCCACATCTACCCGGTCTCAGTTATTTAGATACTGTTCATGGTGTTAACCCCTTGGTGGCAAAACTGCCATACCATCTTCAAGATAATAAAATTTTGGCGGGTTCCAAGTACAAGCAGAAGCATTAAATGTCCTTTCCACCTTTCTCCTTTTTCTCAGAATTTGTTAGACAGATTGCCAAGGCCAAAAATGATCCAAGCTTCTCAATGAATGAAGCACACGTGCCAAGCTCAACAACAGCAAGGTATGAGAACTTGAGTGCTAGACATAAGGACCTAAGGAGCACTATTTCCATTTGTAAGACAGGAATCTCAGACAACACATCAACTGCCAGTAAGGATGTGACAGAAGAGAAAATTGACGATCCCAACCATTACTGCCCAATACATAAAAACAGCACCCTCTAAAGAAGTGTCGTGCTTCCAGAGAGAAGCCCATGCAAGAGTGCAGGGAATTTCTTCGAAGGCATGAAATCTGCTACAGGTGTTGTGCTTCAATGGAGCACTTTGCCGGAGAGTGTAAGGCCACTATTCAATGCTCTGAGTGTGGCAGCGACCAGCATGTTACTGCGCTCCATCCAGATTCCCAAGAGGACTCTGTCCCCTTCTCCAGGCATGGCGGGAGAGCTCTGAACAAATGCCAAGTCCAGTATCATCTAAATGTACCAAGGTATGTGGAGAAGGACTTTGTGGGAGATCCTGTGCCAAAATATGTCTTGTAAAGGTGTTCCACAAGGAACAACCAGAGAAGGCCATTAAAATGTATGTTATTTTAGACGAACAGAGCAATCGTTCACTTGCAAATCCAGAGTTCTTTGACCTGTTCAGTCTAAAGGGAACTCTTCACCCTATACCCTAGGCACATGTGCAGGCCTAGTGAATGCTACAAGAAGAAGAGCAGATGGTTTTATTGTGGAAGTGGTGCGAGGGAACGCACAGTTTTCACTTCCTACGCTGATTGAATGTGACCAGTTACCAAGTGACAGGGAGGAGATCCCCACGCCTGAAGTAGCACGGTGCCATCCTCACTTGAAGCATATAGCCAGCTGTGTCCCACCTCTTGACAAGAATGCTAACATCTTGCTTTTGCTGGGCAGGGACATTCTAAGAGTCCATAAGGTACGTCAACAGTGTAATGGCCCAAATGATGCCTTATGCTCAGATACTTGATTTAGGTTGGGTCATTGTGGGAGATGTCTGCATAAATAAAACACGCAGACCTTGCAGCATCCATTCTTATAAGACAAGTGTGATTGGAAGGGGCATGTCTCTTACTTCAGACAATGCCCATGCCACTATTTTGTGAAAGAGACCTAATCTGCACACACAGGTATTTGATAACATACAAGAGCTCGGTATGGTTATGCCTGAAGATGATCTTGGTCGTACAGTTTTCCAGACCACCAGCGGCGACAACAAGGTAGCTCCTTCTGTTGAAGATAAGGAGTTCATCAAAATTATGGACCAGGAATTCTGTAAACATAGTTTTAACAGTTGGGTAGCTCCATTACCCTTCCACAATCCAAGGCCCATTCTTCCCAATAATTGTGAGCAAGCGGTATCAAGATTTGCTTCACTTAAGAGAACACTGAAGAACCGACCAGAGGTGAAAGAGCATTTCATAACATTCATGCAGAAAATACTGGACAACAATTATGCGAACCAGCTCCACCATTGAAGGAAGGTGAAAAATGCTGATATCTTCCATCCTTTGGCATATACCATCGTCACAAGCCAGGACAAATTAGAGTAGTCTTTGATTCAAGTGCACAGTACAGAGGCATATCTCTCAACAACGTACTTTTAACAGGTCCGAACCTAACTAACAACCTTATCGGAACGCTTACACGGTTCAGGAAGGAACCTATTGCGGTGACAGCTGACATCCAACTGATGTTCCATTGTTTCATCGTTAAGAAAGATCATCAAAACTACCTTGGGTTTCTTTGGCACCGTAACAATGACATCAGTGATGAAGTCATAGACTACCATATGAGAGTCCATGTTTTTGGAAACAGCCCATCCCCGGCAATAGCAACATATGGGCTTAGAAGAACAGCTAGAGAAGGAGAGGAAGAATATGGCTCAGATGCCCGAGAGTTTGTAGAAAGAGACTTCTATGTAGATGATGGACTTAAATCCTTGCCAACAGCCGAAGAAGCCATTGATTTGGTCAAACTGCTCTTATCTCAGGCCAACCTTAGGCTTCATAAGATAACATTCAATAGGAACAATGTGATGAAGGCCTTCCACCCTGATGACCATGCAAAGGACTTGAAGGACTTAGACCTAAGAGTGGATGTACCACCTATTCAACGAAGCCTTGGCCTACACTGGGAAGTGACTTCTGACACTTTTACTTTCCAAGTTTCACAAACCGAAAGGCCATTTACCAGACGTGGAATCCTGTCTGTAGTAAACAGCCTGTATGACCCCCTAGGTTTTGTGACTCCTGTGACCATTCAGGGAAGGGCAATACTTCGGCAGCTCACTGACGGGGAGAGAGATTGGGATGCACCATTACCATTGAACCTAAGGCCAAAATGGGAGATGTGGAAGGAATCCCTAAAGGCTTTAGAACAGCTTCACATCCCACATTGTTATTTCTCTGCTTCACTGACAACATGTCAGAATAGAGAAATCCATGTCTTTTCAGATGCATCCACAGAAGCCATAGCTACAGTGGCCTACCTTAGGGCAACTGATCCTGAAGGACAAACCCATGTAGGGTTTCTGCTGGCAAGGGCCAAACTGGTTCCAAGACCTGCACATACCATCCCCAGACTTGAATTGTGTGGTGCGACATTAGCTGTAGAAATGGCCGACTTCCTATTGAATGAGATGGACACTAAAATTGATGTTATCAAATTTTATACAGACAGTAAGGTCGTGCTGGGTTACATATATAACCGCACCAAGAGATTTTATGTGTATGTTGCCAACAGAGTAGAGCGTATAAGGAAGACCAGCAAACCAGAACAATGGCAGTATATTCCGTCTGACATGAACCCTGCAGACATTGCTATGAGATCAGTCCCAGCTGCTCTTCTCACCAAGTCTTTCTGGTTCTCAGGACCAGAGTTTCTGCTATGTAGACCTCCTGCAATATCTTCCAGTACCTATCATCTCATATATCCAGATAATGATCTTGAAATTCATCCTGAAGTTACCTCTCTGCGAACCATGGCTCACTCAGCCATAATCCTTGGGTCATGCCGCTTCGAACGATTCTCTTCTTGGACAAAACTTGTTCACACGATGGCTCGTTTAGCCCACATCACTCGGTGTTTCCAGAAAACAAACAAGCCACGGAACTGCCATGGATGGCACATGTGCAAGGAGCCACCAAGTATATCAGAACTTGAGCTAGCAGACATAAACATCATCCGTCACGCATACAGAGGAAACCTTCCCAGAAGAGATGAAATGTCTTAATACCGGAAAACAGGTCTTCAAGGGAAGTCCCTCTTTAGACTGAATCCCATGGTAGATAATCTTGGCATGCTGAGAGTGGGTGGTCGTTTGAATAGAGCAAGCTTCCTTGGGAAGGAGCAGTACCCTTAATAATTCCAGATAAACACCACCTAGCCACCTTGCTTATTCAACATCATCATGAGCAAGTTTCCCACCAAGGAAGACACCTCACTGAAGGTGACATTAGAGTCTCAGGATTATGGATCATTGGAGCAAAAAGACAAATCGCCACCATTATAAAAAGGTGTGTCAAGTGTCAAAAACTAAGGGGTAGGCAACAACATCAACAAATGGCCGACCTACCAGTTGATAGGCTGAGCACAGAACCACCCTTTACCTACGTTGGGCTTGATGTTTTTGGACCATGGACAAGTGCAGCACGAAAAACCCGTGGTGGGCAAGCTAATAATAAAAGGTGGGCAGTGATGTTCACTTGTTTAAGTGTACGAGCTGTACATATCAAAGTGATTGAATCAATGGACGCCTCAAGCTTAATTAATGCTCTGCACAGGTTTTTGCCATCAGAGGACCAGTGAAGGTTTTAAGGTCAGATTGTGGAACAAATTTAATTGGTGCATGAAAGGAGTTACAGATTGACTCCAAGCGTATTGCAAACCACTTGTGCAGTCAGGGTTGTGAATGGAAGTTTAATCCACCACATTCCTCACATATGGGTGGAGCATGAGAAAGGATGATTGGAATGGCAAGACAGGTACTGGATTCCATGTTAATTGATGTGTACCCTTCTCACTTGACTCACAAAGTGTTAACTACTTTCCTTGCTGAAGTGACAGCAATAATTAATTCAAGATCTTTAAGTTTAATTTCTTCAGATCCAGAGTCTCATGTTATTCTAACCCCAGCTGCCCTTTTGACACAGAAAATTGGGATTATTCCAACTCCACAAGGAGTCTTTGACAGCCACGACCTTCACAAAAGCCAGTGGAGACGTGTACAACATCTTGCCAATTGTTTCTGGAAAAGATGGAGAAAAGAGTATCTGAACCTTTTACAAGACCGCAGAAGATGGCAAGTACAAATACCTAACCTAAGGGGATTTGGTCTTATCGGATCGATTGGCCCATGGGTCTCATTGTAAAGACCATGCCCAGTGATGATGGAAGGGTCCGCAAGGTTGAAGTAAAGACTGCCAGGGATGGGACTGTCAAGACCTTCTTCAGACCAGTCACCGAAGTTGTCCTGTTACTTCGTCAAAAAGACCAATTCAGTCCCACCATGGCTGATGTATCGTGAACCTTCTGAGGTCACACCAATCTCTACCACCTTCAGTTACAAAGGTTTTACTTGTGACTATTGAATCCGAGAACTCATTTAAGGTTTATTGTTGACTGTGGCTGTTCTTGTAATGTTAATATTCAATGAGCCTGGCTGGTGAAACTCAGGGTCTCTGGTCTGAACTTGTGGAGTTTGGTGACCAGTTCAGGGTACATGGGGTAGAGAAATACAAGTAGTTTAAAGAAGAAGCATACAGGCTGAGAAGAAGACACGGAGAGTTTATTAAATGTGGAGGAGAGCTGAGGGGATTATAAAAGAATAAAGAGAAGAATTTAAAGGTAGTGGACAGGGGCGCTGTCACTGGGGTCAGCTGATCAGCATGTCAAGTATTCTTCTTTGTAGATAGTCACCTGCCGTCCAGTCTTGTTCAGCTCCTCTTGTAGTGACCTCAGGTTCTTCATCTCATTCTCACTGATCTCATTATAGTCAAGCCTGTGAAGGACACAAGTGTGAGTTACAAACATAAGAGGACCCCACCTCACACACTGTACTATCACAGTGACACACCCACAGGTCAACTTCCCAGAATTTCCCTCAGTGTCCCTAAGTCACATGACATGTGTGTCACCCTGCCAGTCACTCAGTTCACTGTCCAGTCAGGTCACCGTCCTCTGAAGGCCTTTTGGTTTCATCTCATCTCAGTGATGTGTTCTAGTCAGTTTTATTTTTTATTCTCCTTCATTGTTTTCCATTGTTTTTATAACATTGTTCTGTTCATTTATTATTTGTTTAATTCTGTATTATCTGTTATTTTTATTCTATTTAGTTATTATTTAGTACCTCTGTGTGTATCAAAAGCCGCTTTTCCACTGCATAGTACGGCACGACACGGTTCAGTACAGCTCACCTTGGTTCGGCTCAGTTCAGCTCGGTTTTGCGTTTCGACTGCAGTGTAGTACCGCTTTAGAGTGGGGGATTATTCACGTGTCGTTATAGTTGCGCGCCTCTACTGCAGTGACACCGTGGAACTTTTACAACAACACGCAGACAACGACAACACTTTAGCTCGACGACGCGCAAGGTTAAGCATCTAAAAAGCACATCACTAGCTAACTTTTATCACTGTTGCAAAGCATAAAATGAACTTAACTGCCAGTGTAACATTAAAATGCTGATTCTGTATATTACAGATCTTCCACATTTTGCAAAAAGTCGCGCAACAGACCATCTGTTTGGACATTTAACCGTGCTTCAGAGTGGTGGGATGTGATTGTTCCCGGTTTTACAAACACTCAGTGGCTGGGGAACTTTTGAAACTTCCGCGTGTCTGTACCTTTAAAGAAAAGAATAGCCAGTGACGCAGTAATGACGATTTTCTCCGGCCAATCAGTGACCAGCAGAGTTTACACGTCACATTTTGGTAGCGGTTCGGCACACTTGAAACCTCGGCTGAGGTGGTACTAAAAAGGACCAGGTACCAGGTACTGTTCCCAGTAGAAAGCCCAAAAGTGAGCTGTACTGAACCGTGTTGTGCCGTACTATGTACTGGAAAAGCGGCTTTACAGTTCTCTCATGCTCCTTGTATTTTGTGATTTGATCCCAAGACACAGGACCACCTACCCCCAACTCTCTAAAGTCTGCGGCTCATTTGACTGCACTCTGGTGATTGGTGGTCATTGTGAGTATTTTGCTCTTTTGTTTTAATTCTGATTATTGTCTTTGAACCTTTGGCTCTTGAGTTCAGATTCTCTCACAGTTTGTGCTTTTTGAATGTTGTTAGCTTTGGGTTGCCTTTGGCAGCCCCTTTGGCTCTTTGTTAATAAACCTCGTCTTTTATGAAGACCACTTGTGGACTTGTCTCTGCTCCAGCTGGAGTTTTCATGGTTCTCCCTCTGGTCAGACTCACTTCACGCCTTTGAGACTCTTTTTGATTTTATTTTGAGTTTAAAATCCTGAGCTCCTTTCTGAGGCCTAGTCAGGCCTGAATCCTCCTGTTTGCCTGAGGTGGGCCTGCCTGGGGTGACATTTGTTTGGCGTGCTATTCTAGAGGCCTCACCCCTTTGTTATATTGTGCTGTTAGAGCAATCACAGCAGAAGATGGTCTGTCCAGGTGACATGATGTTGACCCCTCTGTGGTCACTTCCTGTGTCCTGCTCTCTTCATTAATGTTCTGTCTCTCTCTTTATTGTTTTCTTTACCACTCCTCCTCACTCTCCTGTCTTCTCTCATTTTCTGTCCTCTTGTTTCTTCTTGTTGTCCCCTCACAAACCTGTCCACTGACATTGGCTCTTCTCTGTCTTGTTAGTTCCAAGTGATCCCCATAATCCTGTCCACTCTCTCCTCCTGTCCACTCTGCCTGCTGTCCTGATCCTGTCACCTCTCCTCCCTGTGTCCTTGTCCCTCTGTCTGTCCACCTTTTCTGCTCTTCCTTTTCTCAGCTCATCTCACACTCCTCCTCTTTGTTGTTCTCCTTCTGTCGTCTCTCATTATCTTTGTTGTCCTCCCTGTCTGTCACCTCCGTCCAGCTCCACTTGTCCACTGCTCTTTGTCCTTCTTGTCCCACTGTCTCTCCTTCTCCTTCCTTCAGTAAGTCCATGTGGTGTCCTGTGATCAGTCCATCCATCAGGCCATCAGCTGTGACTTCATAACCCCACACACCTCACTCTGTTTACTCACCTCAGTGTCTTTAATTTACAGTTTGGGGTCCGCAGACCCTCACACAGCTGATGAGCTCCTGAGTCTCCCAGTTCATTTCTGCTCAGGTGCAGTTCAGTCAGCTGTGAGTGTGGAGAAGAGAGGACTGAGGACAGAGATGAGGAACATCTGGAGGTTAGACAACAATCAGAAAGGCTGTGGAGATAAAGAAAGAGAAGTGAGGACACAAGGAGGGACAGACAGACAGACAGAATGCCACAGAGCTCAAAGACTCAATGACTGCTGGTATTTTTACTTTTACTGAGCCTGTTTGAACCCGAGACCACCGCTGTTCTTATAAGTAAGTCACCAAACACCTGAGAGGGTCTCCTGCCTTCATGCTGTACTGACAGGTGAGAAGTCATTGAAATGGACACACGGACATTAATATTGGAGATGAACCTCAAAGAAATGAGACTGACAGCGTCCTGCACTTGAGAGGCCACATGGACTTATAGAAGGTGACAATGGGGGGTGACAAAGTGAGATTTCTTTGTGTCATTCAGGACTCAGGATGTGTAGACATTTTGTCGGATTATAGGACAACATGCAAAGACAACTGGGAGACATTCTGGTCACTGCAGAGCTTAACACTCAGCTGTTTGTCATGATGGACTCTCCTCATGTCACAGTAATTAGATGATGACGATGATGATGACACTCTGTTGGTTTAAAAGGACAAACACTTGGCCTGACTTTAGGAATGCGATGAAATAATGGACATGGAGGACAAGACTGAAATGTGACACTTCTGTCCTCGGCCACTCAGACCTCACATACTGACCAGTGACACTGATCAGTGACCTTTGTCCACTACACACCTCAGTGTTGTTGAGCTCAGTTTTCTTATTCCTTCTACTAATTTGTCATAAAGCAGGAGGATGAGCTTCAAATGGAATGTCAGCATCACAAAGTCCAGTCCAGTGGGCACAGAGGTGTTCTGAGTGGACTGTGAAGAGACCCACATGACCGCGGACAACTGCTGTGCATTCCCAGCTCTGCCCATAAGTGATTTGGATCAAAATGACGGCAAAGAAAACCCACAGCACTTTATCAGCTGACTTCACAGGATGTGTGTGTGTGTGTGTGTGTGTGTGTGTGTGTATGGGGGTCACATGAGTGACTTGTTTGTGTCCTCACAATTTGAATTTGTCACAACTGCACCTCATTTCTTTATGTCCTGTCTTTTCAGTGACGTTTATTTTATAAAAGTCAGTAGTGGGCAGTAAGGGGTAGACTAAAGAAGGTGTGGTCTTTATCAGCTTTTATTAATAATATCAGCAATATTCAAGCAAAATGTTAAAAATGTTAAAAGCAATGGACTTAGGTTCAAACTATGAGTGCACTGCAAAGGCCATCAGTCACACATCAGTCACACATTGGTAAGTTTATAAGGGAAGGAGCAGCTTTACAGCAGAGGACCATGTGGAGCTACTCACCCACTCCACCCCAAAGCTGCCAGAATAGATCATGTTGCCCTCTCCCCCTACCAGTGTGGCAGCACATCAGAATGTGCCAAACGACCCGCTCATCTCCGCCCCTGTTTCTCACACCATCACTGCTGATGAGGTTACAGGAGAACTGAGGAGGCTGCATCCCAGGAAGGCAGCTGGCCCAGATAAGGTGTGCCCAAGACGTCTGAGGGCCTGTGCTGCTGAATTGGCAGAACCCCTTCAGCAGATCTTCAACCTGAGCCTGCCACTGGGGAGGTCCTCACATTGTGGAAAACCTCATCTCTCATTCCCAAGAAAGTGAGATCTAGTGAACTCAATGACTCCACGCCTTTGGCCTTAACATCCCATATCATGAAGAACCCTGGAGTGACTACTTCTTTATCTCCTCAGACCACAGGTGATTCACACACTAGACCCTCACGCAGTTTGCCTATCAAGAGAAGGTGGGTGTGGATGATGCAGATGTTCCATCAGTCAGTGGTTGCCAGTACTCTCTTCTCTCTGTAGCATGCAGTTAGCTTGAAGAAGAGAGATGCTGAGCGTATTGACAAGCTGATCAGGTGAGCAGGGTCTGTGGCTGGCATGGAATAGGACTCTGGTGATGGTGTTAGAAAGGAGGACACTATGCAAACTGCTATCTCTTATGGACAATGAACATCACCCACTATACACCACCATAATTAATCAGAGGAGTTTGTTTAGCGGTAGGCTGCTATCACAGAACTGCAATATGGACAGATACCAGAGATCTTTAGTCCTCAGAGCCATTAGACTCTTTAACTCTTCATAACAGGGGGTGGTGGTTGAGTTCTGGGCCTGACGCTCCTTCTCTCCTCCTAAGCTGTATTGACTGTATTAGCTGGGCACCACATCTGATATCTCACTATTGGCTCACTGCTCTAGAAGTTTTATTTTGTTTTGTTTTTTTTTGTTCTGGGTCACTTCAAACATGTTATCCTATCAGCATAAGCGTATCACTTTATTTTACTTTAATGTTAAGTCACTTTAGTATTTGTCACTTTAATATCAGATGCCACTTGTCACTTTGGTAGTAGTCATTATTTGCACAATTCTAACTGCACTGACATTACTGTATGCACCATCTACATTACCTGAGTTGGACTGTAAGATTACAAACTCAGTGTACTGTGATTGTGTTATTTATACAGCATTTGTTATTTGTTTAGTGTGTATGTGAATGTCTGTATTCAACTTGGTATAATTCTTGGCTGCTATGGGTACTTGAATTGCTATCTATCTATCTATCTATCTATCTATCTATCTATCTATCTATCTATCTATCTATCTATCTATCTATCTATCTATCTATCTATCTATCTATCTAAAACTAGATGGCTAAGTGCTTAGTAATCTGATTATAAAACAAAACAAAGTGTTCAAACCAAAATAAAGTGCAGTGTCTCTTCAATAAAGAAGTTAATAAATACATAAACAAATAAATAGATAGATAGATAGATAGATAATCCCGATACAAACAGTGTCCTTTGTTGGAGATAAAAATCACAGTAAACAGTCAATAAATAATCCACAAATAAAAATGAGGGAAAAATCACTGGAGGATCAGTCCATTAAAACAACAACTAGATGCTTCTGTGCCATCTTCTAAAGCTGACATCTCCTTTGTTTACCATTTAAGTTCTCCTCAGCAAGAGGAGAGACCACCAGCAAGAGCAGTCATCCTTCACATCGGCTAGTGCCCTTAGCAGTCACCACTGAGGACCCCAAACTCAGCTCATGTTTCCAACAACATCCCATGGCCTTCTGCAGGGTACCTTGTGAGTTGTTCTCCTTTCTCCTGACTCTATCCCTCAGCATTCAGCAGAAGCCCACTTGTGCGGTTCGACACACAATAGGTTTTCACCTTGCCCCTTGAGTGCTGTGCACTCACTCTTCTCAAAGCCACTTGCCTCCTCTCCACTGCATCAGCTCAGCTACCATTCTGCATTTATTTTATTTCTTATTTAACCTCCATCTCCTTCTTTTTGTCTTTCTCGTTTTAAACTCACTGGCGTGCAGGTGTCTAATTCCAGCCCAGAACACTAATGAGGACACTGGCTGAACCACACGTGTCTGCAGGTGTAAAGTGCGCTCCGCCAATTCACCACCAACACTCCAGGGCTGCTCTGCTCCCCCACACTACCACATCCACCTACGCCCCTCTGAGTCCACCATTTTAATTTAAAACCTGCACACAACCACTGACCCCTGACAGTGTCACCACACAGCTTTGTATTTAGTAGAAAAGAGAATCACGCAGTGACCAGAGTGACCAGTGGAGCACAGGACTAGTGTGACAGGTGTCCTAGATGACGGTCAAATTATTTACATTGCCAGTTGACCGTTTGATTGTCTGCTGAACTTGAGA
This sequence comes from Polypterus senegalus, assembly GCF_016835505.1. Classification (NCBI taxonomy): domain Eukaryota; kingdom Metazoa; phylum Chordata; class Cladistia; order Polypteriformes; family Polypteridae; genus Polypterus; species Polypterus senegalus. Next base: position 48,224 of record NW_024380282.1, read on the forward strand.
AAGACCCTGACTGACATAAATGACAAAGAAGGATTTCTGATGCATTGGGTTTGGACCTGTGATCAGTGAAGACCATGTGTGTATAAAAATATCAAAAGGCAATATATGCTGGATTATGAGGTCACTGACATGCCCACTGAGGTCACCTTCCCAGAATCCTCTCAGCATCCCTGATGTCTACTGCACATGATGAGTGTGTCCACCTGTCGGTCACTAAGCCCACTGACAGATATATGTCGATCTCCTGTGTTGACCTGGGGTCATGTTTTGTAGAATGATGTCGGCCTGTTCAGTCCACTTGGCTATAATGGCGGTCACTTCCTGTGTCTCCCACCTTACTGTCCACACTGCCTTCAGTCCTAATCCTCTCCTCCCTGTGACCTTCTCTTTCTGTGTATGGTTGGCTGGTCATTTCTACTGCTGCTGTCCACCTTTCCTCCTGTTCCTCTGTCTGTCCTCCTCTTTCATTCGTCCTTTTCTTCATTCTGTTCATGTCCTTCTCTTGTCTCTCCTCATCTTTGCTCTTCTATTATCTTTAGCTGTCACTTCAGTCCAGCTCTAGCTGTCCACTCCTCTTTGACTTCTGTCATTTTAGTCGGCTGTTCTCCTCACACTGACTGTGTTTCTCCTCCTTATTCTGTTTTAGTGAGGACATCAGAGGAGTGTAAGGGGGAAAGTGACAATGGAGGACAGGAACAAGGACTAGATTAAAATAAACAATGGACAGCGTGGGCTTGTGGGCCACAAAATAAAACAACAGTCTGGACTGAGAGGATGAGTAGAGTGACCAGTGTGGTGAAGGGGCTCAGGGTCACAATGCTGTCTTTATGAATTGAATTATTAAAGAGAAACCTGCAGTTGTGTCACCTCACGTCCATCTGTCTGTCCATAAGGGACTCTGCAGTCTGTCCTGATTAAACACAGCATTTGTGTTGTAACAGTGGAAAAGTCAGAGCAATAATGTGACAAGAAATAAAATTCATGACACACACACAGACACAGACACACACGCACACACACGCACACACTCACACACACACACACACACACACACACACACTTGTTGTTCACTTACTTCAGTTTCTCTAATTTGCAGTTTTCACTCCTCAGCCCCTCACACAGCTGATCCACTCCTGAATCCTCCATATTGATGTTTTTGCTCAGGTTCAGTTCAGTCAGTCGTGAGTGTGGAGCAGAAAGAGCTGAGGAGAGAGCTGAGCAACATGTGGAGGTGAGACAACAATCAGATAGGCTGTGGAGAAGAAGAAAGAGAAGTGAGGACATGAGGAGAGACAGACAGACAGCCAGAAGGACAAACAACACAAAAGTTCAATGGCCACTTGTATTCTGACTTTTCACTGAAGTGCAGTGTGAACACGAGACCACTGCCATTCTTATAAAGTAAGCGCTATATGCCTGACAGGGTCTCCTGCCTTCACACTGGACTGACTGGTGCCAAGTCATTCAAACTGACATGTGGACATAAACACTGGATAAGAACGTCACAGACATGAGACTGATGGCATCCTGCGCTCATGTGACCAAATGGACTTGTCACAGGTGACCACGGGGTAAGGATGACAAACTGAAATTCTTGTCTGTCATTTACCACTCAGGACTGGCACCTCTAGTGGTGACCAGCAGCAGGTCTTTTTCTCTGTCTTTGTTGAAGTTTTTGATTTGTTGTGATTAATTTTTAATTCTGGGTTCATTTATTGAACAGGAATAAAGTAATATTTGTGCCCTGAAGTGTTATGGAGTCTCCTCTTTTATTTGTTTGTATTATTTTGGTGATACTTTTCACTTCACTTGCTGTCATCCTGATGCATCTTCTGTTCACCTGAGTGATTCAGTTCAGCCAAATATAAATACAAAATGGGAGACACTGAGCTACAGGAGGAGACCTCTGAAGAGTATTTAGGGGTTTATGTTGACAAAACATTTTCATTGACTAAGTAATGTACAGAAGAAACTAAAAAGATAATTTAAAAGTGAGGTTGTATCATGAAAACTATTGAATGTAAGTCCAAGGACATTATACTCAAACTATATAATGCACTAGTGAGACCACATCTGGAGTATTGTGTGCAGTTCTGGTCACCACAGTACAAGAAAGACATAGCAGCACTTGAAGCTGTGCAGAGGAGAGCAACCAGGTGCATCATGGGACTTAAGGACATGTCCTACTGTGACAGACTCAAAGAATTAAACCTGCTTAGTCTGAGCAGAGGAGACTGCGTGGGGACCTCATCCAGGTATTTAAAATCCTCAAAGGCTTTGATAAAGGAGATCCTGAAACATTTTTTCTGCTTAACTGTGAATCACGTAATTGAGGACATCAGTGGGAAATTAACAGAAAGTGCATTTAAAATTAAAGCCAGAAAGAAGAAAGAGTTGTGGAACACTGAACAAGCTACCAAGACATGGAGTTGAAGCAGAAACCTTGAGAACCTTTAATAAGAATCTGCATGAGCTTAGCTAAACAAACAGTCTTGATGGACTCAATGGTCTCCTCTCGTTTGTCTCTTATGTTCTTTCATTACTTTGCTTCATCTCTTGTATAACCCCTAATAGAGCACCAATAGGCTCATGTGAGGCTCCTGTTTGTAGACTTCTCTTCAGCCTTTAACACCATTCAGCTTCAACTTCGTGCACAGAAATTATTAAAAAAATTAATTTCGACTTCAGTTTGGTAGGATGGCTGATTGACTTGTTAAGAGACAAGAACTGAAGAGTGAAAGTCAATGGCTGTCTGTCTGACATGTTGTCCTCTTCCACAGGTCCCCTCATGTCTGTTCTTTCTCCTCTTTTGTACTCCTCTACACTAATGGTGGTCTCAGTAAATTTGAGGACAGGTTCATCTTAATATGTGCTGATGACTCAGTGATTGTTAGCCTACTGAGTGTAAATGAAACCAGTCCTGGTCCAGTGAGAGATGACTTTGTGAACTGGTGTGATGAGTCTTTACTACTAATAATCAAACTTAGAAGCAGCACCAGTCACCAACAAGAAACAATCACCAAAGAGCAGGCAGTGGAGATCATTGACAGTTATAAATATCTGAGGACAATCAAAGACTCACAGCTAACTTTTAAGGGAAGCACAGAAAGCCATCAGCAAAAAGGGACAGCAGCAGCTCAACTGTTTAAGGAAGCCGAGTCTTTGTAGTGTGAGTCCTTCTATGATGACACTCTTTTATAAATCTCGTATTGAGTCTGTTTGTATTTATAAACTGCTAGCCTGGTTTGGAAATCTTAATGTCAAAAACAAAAACACATTAAACCAAATTGGTAAATGGAGCAGTAAAATAACAAAGCACTGGACAGTCCAATCTCACTGACCTCCTATAATGCCGTGTGTCTCTACTGACCAGTCAGTCATGAAGTTTCTGATGTTTGTTTAACTCAAATCTCTGATTGCAGACTCACATTCAATCATCTGTCCATTTTCCACACCTGCTTTTTCAAATCTGTGTCACAGGGCAGCAATGAATGCCCATCACATACGATGTCAGCCTTTTCTTATCAGCGCCACATTCGTATTGACATATTTTATTTATTTACAAAGTTTTATCTTATCTATATTATTCAACATTAACACACCTCACCAATTTAAATATTACACGTCTCATGACCACATCATAGACAAAGTGTTATTGTAACAGGGACACCTGTGTGTACAGCGGGTGAGAGGCCTGTTGGAGTGCAGGAGTGAGTGTTAGTGCAAATACAAAGGGACATGGCCACTGTGAACTGGACAAAGGAGTGCAGATCTGCTCAGCAGGTGTGTAACATCAGTGAAAGGTCCTCAAAATCGTGTTAGCGGACCCTCAATAGGCACTTTATTAGACTTGTCAATGTGATACCCTCACCCTTTAGCTCTGTGCCTGTTGGAATTCTCTGAAGATGTGGATTCAGCAGGACGCCTGAACAACTCTTTATGGATTTTGGGAAAGGTGAGAACAAGTCACTGTTTGTCAACTCAAGGCAGACAAATTACGAGTCAAGTCTTAAATTTCAAGTCCTAAACAAGTTATAATAAGTTTAATGCTATGTCTTAAATTTACAAGAATCATAAATAGCTTAAAACCTTTGTTACATTTATTATCATTATATTTCCAAACCTTCATCTTCATGTTATTACAAGGATGAAGAAAAATGAAATGCAAATACGCATGTAATGAGAAACAATTCTCAAAGTGCCACTGAATGTCACAATACAAGCAGTGCAAACAAATTTGCAGGCCTGTCTACTTCTTATGCAATTGAATAGATTTCTAATCAAAAAGTATGAATATAACATGAGTACCAACACCTCAAATAGAAACACAGCCCTAAAAATAAGAAGAAAGAAAAAGCTATGTGTGTTAACATAAATATATGTGTAATAAGTCTGACATACACAACACAAATCATATGAGTGTGAGATCAGAGATCTGTCCATCTGTCTGTCTGTCTGTCTGTTCTCTCATCCTGCTTATTCAGGGCAAGGCAGTGAAATAGCTGAAGTTTGTCACATCAATCATTGGGTACAAACGAGGATCAACACCTGGACAGGGCTCCAGTTCATCACAGGGTAAAAACACACACACACACACACAGGTCTACTTCAACAACACCAAGTCCCATAACCTTCATGTTCTTTGACAGCAGAGAACATGTGAGCTCCACACAAAGAGCACTCAGGACTTGAGCCGTCATCTCCACACTGCAAGGCACCAGCACAGGTACTGTGCCACTGTGCCACCCAAAGACAGACAGAATAAGTGAAAAGAACACAAAGGAAATTCGAATAACTCTTAAAACACATTGGTATCATAACAACATTGCAAAGAGTAATAATTAAATAATAGCAAAAAACATAAAACAGATATTAATTTTTAAAGAGAATGCATATACATGTAAAGAAATAATAAACCAAGAAAAATACAATATAAACAATCATAAGATATTTTTAAATAATGAAGATGTGAAAGAAAAATGAACTGCTTGCAAGCTACTGAGGGTTAATAGCTGACAAAGCCATTTTGCTCTAACGGCAGGTTATTCATACAGACGTCTGTCATAAGATGGTGCAGTAAGCTGACTGAGGACAATTTCCAGTTTCTTTAGGAATGCCTCGTTTGACACAGAAAAGATGACCTTTCCTTCTTTAGGGTCTATCTGACAAATAAAAAAATAAATAAGAACAGATGACCCATTAGCGTAATAAAGTAAAATGGTTAAATAAATGATATGTTTTTAACAATAATAATTTAATAAGGGAAGGGGAAGAAGAAGAAATTATTAAAAGCCAATAGAAAAAATGTAACTTTGCTCATCTGCCTTACAACATAGAATCCATGTACTCATCTATGACTGAATAAAAATCTAATTATTTGAACTTGTCCTGTCTTCCACAAATAACACGGTTACAACACAACAAAAACATCCAGATAAATGCAACAGTAAATAAAAATATATATAATGGAAAAAAAATTTTAACAGTACATCTAAACATAACAGACAGTTATTTATCGGCCATGTATGAAAAGCAGGCATTGTATAGAATGCCAAGGCAATATATAGAATGCTGAAAATTGGATGTTAAAGTATGAAATTATTAAAATTTCACACATTTCCTAGGCATTCTATGCAATGCCAAAAGACAAACCAGCAAAGTATAAAATACTCCTGCTAATGACGTGTCTAATGTCACGTTTTTTTGACGGTTGCCTCAGGCGGAGAATTCCTCATTTATATTTCAGTCTTTGTTCAGAAGTCACGAAATATGCTTCTTTGAATTTGGTCACCTAAGACTCTAGCTAGCCCATACTGTGCTGTATGAAAATGGAAGAGCAAGGTGTAGTGTCCTATAAGGAATCATGGTGTGTTGACATGCAACAACGATGCTACGATGAACTGTCTAAAGTACAAGGCAATGCTGCAAAAAACAGTGTTTTCCTAACGAAACAACTTACCAGAAGTTAATGAGCGATGTAAAAGGCCAAGATGACTACTAAGAAGGAACCACAGGACTATTGGCTGCTGAATTCGCTAAGATGTGATGTTAGCAGAAAACAAAAGTAAACTGATTTATCCTGTTAAAGAAGGCTTTAGTGCTGTCCAGTTCGACATCATGGACTCTGAGTTATATAACGTACTTCATGACGTTCATTTGGCCGTTTACCACGGAGGATGTGACCAAAAGTTGAAAGAATTTTCACCCAAATACAAGAACGTTACTTCATCATGATATTGACCTGTACATTCACCTTTGTGAGCTGTGCCAGAAAAAAACAAAAAGATTTTAAAAAAAGGTGTTGTTGTGAAGCCTATGGTTTTATCTGAATTTAATTCCCGTTGTCAGGGATATTTTATTTGATATTTTCTTTTTCATTTATGTATTTTTAATGAAGGCCTTTTCATGACTCACTTTTCAAGTTTTACTTTTTGTGTGAAAGACAATAAAGTGCAATTTAAAATATATTTTTTTCCTTCCTTGTTGCAACAAGTAGGCTCATATTTTATTTTCTCTTGTTTTCCTCAATAAGAAAGTCCTATACTTTATTTTGTATTTTTTCTTTTTCATATACGTCTTTTCAATAAAAGCCTTTTCATGACTTATTTTAATACTTTGCCTAAAGAGCATTTGTCATTTTATATAATGCCTTGGTATTACATACAATGCCTAGGGAAAGTTTGTATAATATTAAAATAATTTGGATATTTCATACTTTGCCCCAAAACACCAGGAATTTTATATATTGGCTAGGCATTCTATACAATGCCTGCTTTTCATACATTGCCAGTAACGTATATATTGTTATGCACGTGTGCGGAGATTATCATCCTGTCTCTGCTGAGGTAAGTGATACCACTCTGAGACGAGAGGGGCGCTCACACTGACTGTCTCTCCTGAGTTTGAGGTGCTGGATCAGCTGGCATCTCCTGTAAATGTAGCCCTCATAGAAGACTACAGGCTTTTCCAACCCGTGCTTTCAAAAATCTGACATCAAACAGGGGTTGCACTGCACTGGCCTTACTATCATAATTTGACTGTGGATTACTAATTTTATTTATTTTTTTACTTTTCCCTGTCTCTTCTCTTAACTTTACACTCCTCTTATTACTTACATACAAGCTCCCCAGTCTCACTATTTGTATTCCTTCGTATTTCATTGTATTAAAGAGTCTTTATGCTGTTGCCCTCTTAACTTCTGTACTTTCTTGACTGCTAAGAAGTGTTCAATTTAGAAAAACACACTTACTGAATATCCACTGCTGCTTAATTTATTATTGTCTTGACTGCTCCTACAGCCACTTGTGTCTGATTGACATCTTAACACTAGTCTCGTGTTAGCTGAGCTCTTTTTTCCCCCACTTCTTCCATTATTTACTATGACGCCGGTTATTTACTTACAGAAATGTCAGTGTCAGCAACTGCTGCTTACTGCACTGCCTTTCCAACAGAAGATGGAATACAAATAACAAGAAGAGTAACTTTTCAAGTAACTTTTCCAAATGCTCCCCCAAACTCTCAGTTTTGTTACTCAGTCTCAGCATTACGTCCAGTCCAATTGTTATGTAATGTCATGTAACAACACACATCTGTGGTACAGAGCTGACAACACTGTGACATTCAATGTCCTTTCCGCTGGTGGGATGACAGAGCATGTGTGACACCGATGGGCCTTCTTGAGACTCCATCAAGCCATTGAGCTCACAATCAGCAAACCACTCTTCTTTCACGGGGATTACTTTTGGTAAATTTCAGATACATTTTGTGACATTATCGTCAATAGGGAGGAGTGAAATGATTTGAACAGCTGAACATCATATCTCAATGTTTCTTTTATTATAAAAAAGTAATAAATTGTGTTTTGCTTTCAGCTAAATTCACTGCATTGTTATTAGAAGAAATACATTTAATCCAACTGACCTTTTCTTGCATTAATTCTGAATGTTTTTGCCTGTTATTTACTTTTTAATCAAAAGTCTCTAAAAAAAAAAGAAAAAGTCTGCATATCATCAACTAGGTGGTTGCTGGTGGTTGAGAGGGCTGTTGTTTAATCAACGACTTTCCATGTTCTGAGTTTACTGAGAAAACCCAGTAATGTGCACAATGGAGAGATTTTGTAGTGGGTGTTGAGTGGCAAGTATCCTTGTGTCAAAGAATTGGAGATTCATTAACCTGGGTAATGTATGCAACTACTAAGGCAAGCCAAATTGACATTTAGGAAAATCTCTAAATGCTTTTTAAGAAATATGGAAATCCATTTTATGATATTTCAAACAGATTTCAAGATATCTTGAAGTAATATGCTGTGTGTTTTGAGATATTTGAAATGCATTTCAAGATATGGGTAGCACAGTGGCAGCACTATAGCCTCTCAGTTTGGAGAACGGTGGCATCCTTGCATACAGTTTGTATGCTCTTCTGGTGTCTGTGTGTGTTTCCTTTCGGTGTTCTGGTTCCCACTCCAGTCCAAAGACATGCAGGTTAGGTGCATTGGTGATAGTAAATTGGCTTGTGTGTGTGCTAACCCTGTAATGTGATGATATCCTGTTCATGGTTTATTCCTGCCTTGTGCCCTGTGCAAGACGGGATAGGCTCCAGCACTCCCTGCAACCCAATTTAGTACTTGAGTGAGCTGGCAAATGACCGACTGATTTCAAGGTCTGAAATGCAGTTTGAGAAGATATCTTAAAATACATCAACATATGGCAAGCCAAATTAACATTTAAACGAATTTCAAATATCTTAAAATGCAAATTACTTTATAAGATATCTAAAAGTCATTCTGAGATACTGTATCTTAAAATAATTTTGTTTAACATTATAAGATATCTGTAGTAAAATGTAAGATATCTCCTTTCAAGATATCCAAAATACATTTTCAAATATCTTAAAATAACTCCTTGTGCATTTCAAGATATCTCAAACTCCCGTCTTGTAAAATTTTGTATTCTTTCAATGGGACTTCCTGTCTGTTTTAATAAGGCAAGACAAAATAACATTCAGGGATATCTCAAAATACATTAAAAATAAAATACAATTTACTTTTTAAGATGTCTAAAGCTCATTTTGAGATATCTTAAAATAAGTTTATAAGATATCTGTAATAAAATCTGGGATATCTGAAATATATAGTTTTCAGAAATCCATCCATCCATTATCCAACCGCTATATCCTAACTATAGGATCATGGGGTCTTCTGGAGCCAATCCCAACCAACACAGGGCACAAGGCAGGAAACAAACCCCAGGCATGATGCCAGCCCACCTCAGGGTGCACACACACACACCAAGCACACACCAGGGACAATTTAGGATCGCCAATGTATCTAACCTGCATGTCTTTGGACTGTGGGAGGAAACTGGAGCACCCAGAGGAAACCCATGCAGGCACAGGGAGAATGAGCAAACTCTATTCAGGGAGGACCGGGAAGCAAACCCAGGTCTCCTAACTGCGAGGCAGCAGCGCTACCCACTGTGCCACCATGCCACCTGTTTTCAGAAATCTCAAAATAATTTCCTGGGCATTTCATGACATTTCAAAACCCTTTCAAGAAATCTCAAACTCCCTTCCTGCAAAATGTCTTATTCTTTCAATGGGACATTTTAAGATATCTCAAATGTATCTGACATATCTTGAAATTTGCAGGAAGTTAATTTGAGATATCCTGAAATGTATTTCAGATATCTGAAAGTGGACAGGAATCTGTTTCCAAGATATCTGTACATGTATTTCAGATATCTTAAGGTTAATTGTATATATCTGAAAATGCTATTGAGATATCTTGAAATACAATTTGAGATATTTTGAAATGCATTCTAAGATTTCTCAAGTGGATCAGAGACCCAATTTAAGATATCATGAAATTAATTTGAGATCTCTAAAAATGTATTTTACATATCTCAAACAACAGTGAATTTCAAGATTTCTCAAATGCATTTTAAGCTATCATAATTATATTTTCAGATATCTTAAAATAACTTCCTGCTCATTCTGCAATATCTCAAATACAATTTGAGATATCTTAACATAGACATAGACAGGAAGTCCTATTGAAAGAATAATAGGAGGTGATTTCGAGATCTTTAAATGTATTTGAGATCTCTTGAAATATACAGAAAGATATATTGAGATATCTGAAAATGTATTTCTCCTGCCTTGTGCCCTGCATTGGCTGGGATTGGCTTCAGCAGACCCTCGTGACCCTGTAGTTAGGATATAGCAGGTTGGATAATGGATGGATGAATGGATGAAAATGTATTTTAGATGTATTAAAATGCCTGTGGATGTATTTTAAGGTTTCTCTAAATGTATTTAAGAGATCTCAAAATTGACAGGAACTTATTCAAGATATCTCAAATTACATTTGACACATCTTAAATAGCATTTCAGATATCTCAAAATGTTAATTTGGCTTCTGATATGGGAAGTTATTTTAAGATATCTTGAAAAATAATTAATATATTTAAAAGAATTTAAGATATCTTGAAATTCACTTTTATTGGAAACACCTAAAATACATTTTTAGACATCACTAATTAATTTCATGATATCTTTAAATGGGTCTCTGCTTCACATGAAATATTTTAGAATGTATTTCAAGATAGCTTTAAAAAGACATTAACTTATTTTGGGGTATCTGAATAGCATTTTCAGCTATCTACAATAGAATTTAAGATATGTGGAATACATTTCCAGAAATTTCAAAACATCTTCGTGTCCATTTTCAGATACCTTATATACATTTCAAGATATCTTATAACCGACAGGATGTCACTTACAGAATAGGCAATTTTACAGAAAGTGATTTTGAGATATCTTGAAATCTTGTCATCAATACATTACAATTACAATATCCCTTTTCTTCATGACTTAATGGATAAAAATGACATTAAAGTGCAGTCACATGGTGTCACTTTGTACTGAGTCACCCCTAATATGGTGTTGTAGAGGTGAACAGCAGCTTTATGAATGTCCGGTGGTCTTTTATCTGCCACTGACCTGTCCAGCTGGTCTGTCAGGCAGTTGAGCAACTTTACATTTTCTTCATGTTGTGGGTTACTAGTTGGTCACTTGTCACACAGCTATGTGCACAGAATTGTCCCAAGCTTGTCTCAGCTCTTCATCTTGCCCTCTATCCTCTTTTCTGCTGCACTCGGCCTTTTCTAGTCCTCCCAGTTCTTTGTCTCGGCCCAATCATTTGAGATCAGGCTTGAACCCATGTTTTTCCTTTTGTTTTGTGCTAATGCCCACTTGTCCTTTAAAGACATTTAAATATGTTGACTTAAAGCCGTCCTGTGACTCCTCTGTGGCCTCTCTGATCCCTGTGCTCTTAACCGGCTTGTGATGGCCTTGTTGGCCTGCAGCTGTCACACTGCCTTGAAATGTGAGATGTCAATAGTCAAGTCTAAGGATGAGCCGAGCAATAAGATCACAAATGAGCAAAAGGAGATGGTAAGTGCTGAGTGATCTTATGATACAACTGAACAAAGTGTTCAAAACCAAAATAAAGTGCAGTGCTTCTTCAATAAATAAGTTAATAAATAAATTAATATTCCCCAAATAAAAAGAGTGTTCTTTGATGGAAATTAAAATCACAGTAAACAGTCAATAAATAATCCATAGATAAAAACGAGGCAGGTTCCGACCTTACCCCTTGAACGCTGTGTGCTCACTCCTCTCAGGCCCACTAGATCTCAACCCCTTGCCTCCACTCCACTGCATCAGCTCAGCCACAATTCTACATTTACTTTATTTCTCATTTAACCTCCGTCTCCATCTTTTCATTTTATTATTTTAAACTCACTGGGGTGCAGGTGTCTAATTCCACACCCCAGAACACTAATGAGGACACTGGCTGAACCACACATGTCTGCAGGTGTAAAGTGCGCTCCGCCAATTCACCACCAACACTCCAGGGCTGCTCTGCTCCCCCACACTACCACATCCACCTACGCCCCTCTGAGTCCACCATTTTAATTTAAAAACCTGCACACAACCATTGACCCCTGACATGTGTCACCACACAGCTTTGTATTTAGCATTAAAGAGAATCACACAGTGACCAGAGTGACTAGTGTGACAGGTGTCCTTAGTGACGTCAAATTAATTACATCTCCAGTCGAACATTTGATTGTCTTCTGCCATTGAGGAAGACCCTGACTGATTGAAATGACAAAAGAAGGATTTGAGAGGTAGTGGGTCTGGACCTGTGATGACATCAATGAAGACCATGTGTGTGTAAAAATATCAAAAAGGCGCTATATACTCGATTACTGAGAAAGTCATGTGACAGCCTACACTGATCATGTGGTGAGATTCTTGTTTTAATGTCCCACAAGTGTGAGTGTGAGTTACAAACACAAGAGGACGCCACTCCTCACACTGGAGTATCTCACTGACACGCCCACTGAGGTCACCTTCCCAGAATCCTCTCAGTGTCTCTGACGTCTACTACACATGATGTGTGTGTCCACCTGTCGGTCACTAAGCCCACTGACAGATATATGTCGATGTCCTGTGTAGACCTGGAGGTCATGTCTTGTAGAATGATGTTGGCCTGTTCAGTCCACTTGGCCATAATGGCAGTCACTTCCTGTTTCTCCCACCTTACTGTCCACACGGCCTTCAGTCCTAATCCTCTCCTCCCTGTGACCTTCTCTTTCTGTGTATGGCTGGCTGGTCATTTCTACTGCTGCTATCTGTTCTCCTTTCTCTCCTTCTCCTGTTCTTCTGCCTTGTCCTCCTCTTTTATTCATCCTTTACTTAATTCTGTTCATCTCCTTCTCTTGTCTCTCCTTATCTTTGCTATCCTATTCTCCTTGTCCTTATCTGTCACTCCAGTCCAGCTCTAGCTGTCCACTCTTCTTTGTCTACTGTCACTTTAGTCATCTCTTCTACTCACACTGACTGTGTTTCTCCTCCTTATTCTATTTTAGTGATTTTTAATAAACTTTAGTGAGGACAACAGAGGAGTGTAAGGAGGGAAAGTGACAGTGGAGGACAGGAACAAGTACGAGAAAAGATGATGCCGATATTAATGGGTTGCCGTCAGTTTTGTCTGTGTTTTCATTTTAGCCTGTTGTGTTTAATATTTTTTAATTCAATTTCATTTTATTTTTTCGTGTTGACCTTATGATCGGCAGATACTTCTAGACATTTGAACTGCTGTCCTGGAATTTAATTTGGCAAGACCCTGTTGTGTCTATTTTCCACCTCCGGTGGCGTCAAATAATACAGTAAGATGTTTTGCTGACCCACTTGCTCTGTTTGATAGGACGAGTTTTCACTGGCATCGCAAGAAGAGGCATAGAACGTGCTGCCGGGCTGGAGTTTTGGTCGAAGTCTCGAAGGCTTGTGACTGTTTGATCATTGACCTGCTTATTGTGTGAATTTCAACCTCGAAGCCTGAGGCTGGTTTTTGATGCGGATTACTCTCCTGTCTGGCTGGGACTCAACTGGTCCACATCTGCGGCTCCTGTTAGATTTTCCACGTTAACTCGGTGAAAGTGTCACATGCTGGCTTTCTCACCAGGGGCAAACTTTTCTAATCTTCGCCAGCTGGATTGGCATACTTTACTGGCGTTATACTCAGTTTGTTATAATATTAAGGTTAATGTCACTGTCTCTGTGCACACACACTGTTATGGATCCATTCATACAGGCAGACCAAGTATGATACACAGGGACTAGGCTGCATTTAGAAACCATTCGCCTAGCAGTTTGGAGAATGGGACAAACTGCAGTGTGATCATTGTGCTATTCTTGTTGGAAGTGTTGTTTGAGTTTACTGTCCTTGTTTGGAGACCAGAGAGGGACATTGTACTGTTCAAGTCAAGACGGAGATAAAAACTTAGGGGTGATTGTTGACTGTAATCTGAATTTTAAATTACATATTAATCAGATCACTAGGACAGCATTTTTTCACTTAAGAAACATAAGTAAAGTTAGACCTCTTATATCATTGAAAGATGCTGAGAAATTAGTTCACGCGTTTGTTTTCAGTCGACTAGATTACTGTGACGCACTCCTCTCAGGACTACCCAAAAAAGACATAAATCATTTGCAACGAGTGCAAAATGCAGCTGCTAGAATCCTAACTAGGAAAAGAAAATCCGAACACATTTCTCCAGTTTTGATGTCACTACACTGGTTACCTGTGTCATTCAGAATTGACTTTAAAATTCTGCTTATGGTTTATAAAGCCTTAAATAATCTCGCCCCATCATATATATCGGAATGTCTGACACCTTATATTCCAAATCGTAACCTCAGATCTTCAAATGAGTGTCTCCTTAGAATTCCAAGAACAAAACTTAAAAGTGGTGAGGCGGCCTTCTGCTGCTATGCACCTAAAATCTGGAATAGCCTGCCAATAGGAATTCGCCAGGCAAATACAGTAGAGCACTTTAAAAAACTGTTGAAAACACATAACTTTAACATGGCCTTTTATAACTTCACTTTAACTTAATCCTGATACTCTGTATGTTCAATTCTTCTTAATAACTATTCATGGTGGCTCTAAAATCCGTACTGACCCTACTCTCTTTTCTGTTTCTTTTCCGGTTTCTTTGTGGTGGCCTGCGCCACCACCACCTACTAAAAGCATCATGATGCTCCAACAATGATGGATGGATTAAAGGCAGAATTCTACGTGACCATCTTCATCAAGCCTTCCCGTGAGAACCCTAAATCCAAAGAGGACTGTTTGACTTATGTTAGGTAGAATGCCCAGAGGGACTGGGCGGTCTTATAGTCTGGAATCCCTACAGATTTTATTTTTTCTCCAGCCGTCTGGAGTTTTTTTTTCTGTCCCTCTGGCCATCGGACCTTACTCTTATTCTATGCTAATTGATGTTGACTTATTTTATTTTCTTACTGTGTCTTTTATTTTTCTATTCTTCATTATGTAAAGCACTTTGAGCTACATTTTGTATGAAAATGTGCTATATAAATAAATGTTGTTGTTGTTGTTTTCTTCCTGAGATGAAACTGAATCCTTACTTTCCTTGTTTGGAAACCAGAGGGCCCTGCACATGGAGAAGACAGTATAAATACATGGACCAAGCAGTCAAACCCTTTGAAGCTGTCGGGTGGAAGATTATGTCATCCGTCCGGAAAACCCTTTCAGCGTGGTGACGAAATATGGCACACTACGTAGATGAAGACTCCACACCTTGATAAAGTCTGTCATAAGCTTCCCGTCTGTAACCGCATAAAACTGTCATTAAAGTAAGCTAAAGTATATCTTTTTCGCTCATGTGTTTTTTACTGCCGTATATCACGATGGGAGGAATATCGTCTTTTCTGTCATATTTCTATATTTTTGGTTACTTAACATGCCGCAATTTCAAAAGAACACAGTTCGGAGAGCTAATGACTCCTAAGGAAATAACTGGCAGGAGAATTAACCCCTGTAAGATGGCATTAATCAACACCAGGTCTGTGATAAATAAAACTTTATTATTAAATGACTTTTCACAAATAATAACCTGGACTTTTTGTTCATTATGGAAACCTGGATTCATGGAGCCGACCTCAGTGCATTTCCTGAAATGGTACCCCGAGTTGCAATTTCTTATATTCACCCAGGATTACCGGCTGAGGAGGAGGTCTTGCTACTATTTTTAAAAATGGTTTTATTTGTAAAACCTAGATGTGGAGCTATACTCAAGTTTTGAAGCTCAAATTTATGAAATTAATGGTGTATCACATGTTTGTGCAGTTGTGTACAGACCTCCGAAGGTAAATACAAATTTTATTTTAGAATTTCTGAATTTTTAATTTAATTTATTTCAAATTACAGTAGAGTCTCATTTATCCGACATAAATGGGCGGCAGAACGTTGGATAAGCGAAAATGTCGGATAATGGGAGGTATTAAGAATAAGCCTACTAAACGTCAAACTATGTTATAATTTTACATATTACCTCGGAACATCGGTTCATGAATGTCTCTGAACACGTACAAATCGGGTTATGACCAAAAAGTTCGCCAAACTTTTGCATCTGTTCACAACCACACACTAGGTATACAAACAGACAGACACACGCACGTGCGAGAGACACAGGCAGGCGCACGCACGCACACACACACACGCGCGCGAGAGACACACACGCGCACACACACGCCAGAGAGGGCTGGCCACATAATCTACTGTAATCACGTTTTACAACAAAATAGAAAAATTTAACTGAAAAAATTAACTTAGCAACAAAAAATAGACTACGCTCACGCTCGCAACTTGCAGTTCTTGTTGCCGATTGATGTGTTTTTTTTTTTGTTTTTTTGTGGTGGGACGTCGGATAATACAGAATGTTGGATAAGCGAAGGTTGGATAAGCGAGACTCTACTGTATGATAAATGTTTGATTGTTGTGGATTTTAATATTCATGTTTGCTGCCCTGGCAAGCCAATGGTAAATGATTTTTGGCTCTTATTGATTCATTTAATTTTAAACAGGTTGTTAATGCGTCCACACATGAACAGGGACATACCCTGGACCTTGTATTAATCCATGGTATTGAGTTAAAGAATATAGAGATACGAGATGTCACTTTTCTGACCACTATCCTGTTTTATTTGATGTGTGTCTAGCTCGAATGCATCGCCTGCTAATGCCATCTTACAGAGACGTTGTTCTCGATTTTTAAGTGATGAGGCTGTGAATAATTTTGCATCACTTTTCAGTGTTGCATCAACTCGCCTTTTGGTGTAGATGCTGATGGTGGTGTTGATGTCATTGTGTCCATGTTTCATTCTATTTTTTAACTACCCTGGAAACTGTTGCTCCTATAAGAGATCGTTGCTAAATCCAAGTGTGCACCTTGGCTTAACAGTGATGTTACATCATTGCTGTGCTCATGTAACAAGGGTGAATATAAATGCAAGAAGGACAAATTGCAGATATCTTTTGAGATGTTTAGATCGAGTCTTGTCAGCTTTCAAAAGCTGCCGTGAAGGCTAAAAGAGATTATTTTTCAAACTTGGTGTCAACCAATTTTAATAATCAAGGTCATTATTTTATGCAGTGGACTCTGCTTTAAATCAACATGTTTCCAGCTGTCATGACTTGGCTCTGGACAGGTGTAAACAGTTTCTCAGGTTTTTATTGAAAAGACTGATATCATACGAGCCTGTATAGTATCATCCCCTTGCGATGCTCCCTGTCCTCCTGTCTGTAATGCTGTGCTAGACCAATTTGAACCAGTTTCTCTTTCTTCGCTTATAGACATTATAAATGGACTAGAGGTTACTTTTTACCCTTCTGATATTATTCCAATACGCTTATGGAAAGCATCATTAAATGCACTCACACCATATATATTACATACTAGCAAAATACCTGCTTTGCAGCGGAGAAGTACTGTGTTAAAGAAGTAATGAAAAGAAAAGGAAAGATTTTGAAAATAACGTAACATGATTGTCAATGTAATTGTTTTGTCACTGTTATGAGTGTTGCTGTCATATATATATATACTAGCAGAATACCAGCTTATGGAGAAGTAGTGTGTTAAAGAAGTCATGAAAAGAAAAGCAAACATTTTAAAAATAACGTAAGATGATTGTTAATGTAATTGTTTTGTCATTGATATGAGTGTTGTTGTCATATCTATATCTATTTATATTATATATATATATATATATATATATATATATATATATATATATATATATATATATATATATATATATATAGCAAAATACCTCGATTGGCAGCGAGAATTAAAAAGAAAAGGAAACATTTTAATAATAACGTAACATGATTGACAATGTAATTGTTTTGTCATTGTCATGAGTGTTGCTGGTATATATATATATATATATATATATATATATATATATATATATATATATATATATATATATACACACACACAGACACATATATAAACATATATATACATATAAACATATATATAAATATATACATATACACACATACATATATATACATATACATATATACACATACTGTATATATACACACACACATATATACATACTGTATATACAACATATACATATCTACATATATACTGTATATACACATATATATACAAATCTACATATATATATCTACATATATATATATATTAGGTGGGACTCGATTAAAAAATTAATCCAATTAATTAGAGGCTGTGTAAAATTAATCTTGATTAATCGTATGTAATCTTACGTAAATTTGCCCCAAATCGCAAATGTTTTTTTTTTAATTTAAAACGGTTTTAGTGGGCGACAGAATCAAATAATAGACATGGACATGAATATTGTAAACTGAAGCTGTTTTAATTTCTGAAAAAAAGCTTTTAAACTGCATTTGAATTCAAAACAGAAACAAAAATATCATCCCTGGTTAAAATTGGGCAGACTTAAAAATAAAGTGGTAGTTTAAGTACTTTAAGTACATTTTCAGAATAGTATTGTCTTTAAATAATAATAACCAAAATTTCAACATAAAGTGCAGTTTTCTTCTTAAAAAAATAAGTCAGAAACATAAAAGGTAATTTGACCAGCTTACTCTTTAAACTCTGAGTAACATTAGCCAAAATTATTTTGTACATTAGGCTAAAACAGTGTGATCATTGAACATTTTGTAATTAGATGTATTTAGAATTACTAACGGTCACGGAAGTCCAATGATCCCCAGTAAGAGCCACAAAGTCCGCTTTCTGTAATGCATCTAATTTTGCTTGCTTTTCAGTGTGCACAAAACCATGCTTTTATCAAGGCTTCGCTCGGGTAGTCGAAATGATCAGTCGTAGGAACGCGCTTTATTCCGACTCTAACATTTTTGTAGCTGTGATGTGTGCATCAGTGTAATGGATGTACCAGGAAATCATGCATTGACAAAAGTTCCCGTTTGCTTGGAATTGAAAGTGTGATTAAATCGTTATTTTTAACGCGTTATGGAGTACATGCATCGAAGCTTCTCAGCTGTGCTTGTGCTAAGAAAGGGAAAATTTTAAAAATAACGTAACATGATTCTGCGTTAACCTAATATTTTTCATACGTCCCAAACCAAGGAGATCGAAGGTAAAATGAATCGGTAGCGCGTACATAGTCAGTACATCCCTCTCGGGAATCGAACCTCGAATGTCGGCGTTAGGCGAAGACTCTACAATTGCGCCACAGCGTGTGGCTTGTCTATGCTAAAGTATGTATTGTAGATCGGGGTATATATATACATTTATATATATATACCCGTGTATCGCAGTGGAGAAGTAGAAGTTATGAAAAAGAAAAGGGAACATTTTAAAAATAACGTAACATGATTGTCAATATACAGTAATTGTTTTGTGAGTGTTATTGAATGTTGCTGTCATCAAGGATTTGATTATCATTATTTCTTTCAATCAGGCTCGTATTTGTAGGATGTGTTCAAGTTACATTCCGTGTTTGTCAATCGTTGTAAAGATAAGAGGTTTCATTCATCGATTAGTTCCTTACTGCATCAATAAACAGCTCGTCTTCCTTTTATCTGTGATGTGACAAACTGCATGCATGGGTTTTTTTTACACTGTCTTCCTTTAGCAGGACATTCACTTTTCCACCGTGTGCTTTGTTTCCGCAGTAGCTGCACTTATGAATATGATTGTATGTATAAGGCGCTTATATTTTTTGCTGCCTTCTCAATTGTGTAATTCGGTTTTGTTCAGCACTCTTTGGAACTATTGCTTTTTGTCTGTGCACTGCGTCAGTTCACGTGAGCAGCTTGGTGTTCTTGCATCGAAGGTTCCCAGCTGTACTGGTGCCATCTCGTGTAATGTCAGCTAAGACCCGGCACTTAAAAGTTTCTCTCGCAGTTTCAATGAGTTTGTGCCAAACACCACCCTGACCATCTCATCTTCCTCTGCATAAGCACAGTCCTTCACCCGTGAATATTTACCGGCAGTGTTTGTATTGGATTGCCGCTGATGGGCGGCCTTATATGGGCAGGCACTAAATTACAAACGCTAGTGGCAGCCTGTCTATGAACTTAATTTAATATAAACTTACGGTTCACGCCGTGCTTTGTTTCCGCAGTAGCTGTACTTATGAATATGCTTGTATGCATCATTTGCTTCATAATGTTTTTCTGCCTTCTCAATTGTGAAATGGCGTTTTGTGCTCATCGCTGTTTGGAGTTCTTCCTTGTTCTCTACGTACTTACGTGGCGTGATGATGTCACGAAACTCCGCCCCGCGCCATCTCCAACTCAAGACTCCATTACATTATATGGGGAAAAATAGCTTCCAGTTATGACCCTTATGCGTAGAATTTCGAAATGAAACCTGCCCAACTTTTGTAAGTAAGCTGTAAGGAATAAGCCTGCCAAATTTCAGCCTTCTACCTACACGGGAAGTTGGAGAATTAGTGATGAGTCAGTGAGTGAGTGAGGGCTTTGCCTTTTATTAGTATAGATATACACACACACACACATATAAACATATATATATACAGTCTTTGGGATGCGAGCAACTCTTGCTGGGGTGCCAGAATCCATGAAGGAAGAACAATGAAAAACATTATTTGTACAAAATCTTAATTTATTTATCCATTCCTAAATAATTAAATGGTCAGGCTATTTCGTATCAGAGTAATACGCTGTTTGTTAAAACGGATGACTCCCACTCTTACGTGCAAGTCTGCGTGGATATTATGAACTATCGTATTTGTTCAAGTTCTATTTAAATTTTAAACAGAAGGAATTTTTATTTAGTCGACAGAAATATCTTTGGTAAGAATGGTAAAAACAGACAGGAATATTATTCCTGAATAAATCAACTCAAACCTTAAATAACTTATAATATTTTGCTCTCCATAAAAATATATCTGTCTAAATTATACAAGTTAGAAATAAAGAAAACATTAAAAGAACAAACATTCAAATTTCTTTACTCGTTATGTAATTTTATATAAAATATAAACTTAAATTTTAAATATCCCAAAAGATTTTGCTCTCCATAAAAATATATCCTGTCAAAATTATACTATATTCAAATATGAACATGGTGCATAACAAAACCTGGAAATATAAATAAAATTTGTTCTTTTCAGCAATAACAAATCAAATCATTCAGTTGTCTTTGCTCATATGTCATTTTAGAGCTGGACGCCTGGCATCGTTTTTTGGCCACAGGTTCGTTTCTGTTTGGTGTGAGGTTCTGTGTTGTGGAGATTCTCAGGATGGATTGCAGGTGCTCATCAGTGAGGCGACTCCTGTGTGCTGTTTTGTTAGTCTTTATCACTGAGAAGAGCTTCTCACACAGATATGTGCTACCAAACATGCACAAGGTTCGAGTCGCATGTAGACGGAGCTGGAGCATTTCTGCGGGAATAGAGTGAATAAACTGTGCGGGCCCTGCAGTATCGTACTTTGCCTTCAGTGTGCCATTACACTGCAGCTCAATCACCTCCATCTGAATCTGCACAGGTGCAGTTTCCACATCGACGGCAAATGGGTTGAAACAACTCAAAATTCTTTTGTTCTTCAAAGTCACCAAAGCGCAGTGCAAACTCAGTGCGCAGTGCGCTCAGTTTATCAGAAAAGTGCGTATTTGGGAACACCGTTGTGCTGATTTGGTTCAACATTACTTGGCAACAGGGAAAGTGGGGCAAGTTGCACTGGTGCATTTGTGTCTCCCATAAAAGCAGCTTCACTTGAAATCACTTTGTGATTGTGCACGGGTAAAAACGTCTGCTGAAGTGTCAGATTCTTATTTAATTCTTCTGCTTTCTGTATCTTCTGCATTGCATTCAGGTTACCCTGTATTTTGTCTCATAGTGCCGTCTTAGATTAAATTCTGTAATTACAGCCACATTAGCTCCACAAATGAGACACACGGGTTCAGTAAACATATACTCCGCCTCCCATCGGTTTTTAAAGGCTCTATTTTCAGAATCAACTTTTCTCTTCAGCATCGTGTGAGCTAGCTTCGCAATAACTTGCAGCATCATAAGCTACACTTGATTAATGTGGTAAGTGTTGGCAAGGCAGCTGAAGCGCTGCATTATGGAATCTGTAGTTTATTGTGTTACCAGCGCTTCATATCCCCGGGCCATTAATAACAATAATATATAAAATGATCTCGCGGGCGGATATAATTACGCCGGGCGGATGTGGCCTGCGGGCCTTGAGTTTGACACATATGGACTAAATAGAACTTGAAAAGAAATATTTTTTCGAATGTGATTGCACAATTCAGATCGAGTTGACGCGCACTACAGTACATCGAGCCCGTGTGCTATTGTGGTTTTGCCTGCGTGCCTCAATAAGTCACCCTCCCCTCGCTCTTACTTTTTTACCGTTCATCTAATGAATACACTGAGTATGGCTTTACCAAAACAATCATTGATGGCGAATAAAGTATCCATTATTCATAAAGCTTCAATTGGTGATCTGTCTTTCTGCGTTAACCGCATATTTTTTCATACGTCTCAAACCAAGGGGATGCGATGTTAAAATGAATTAGGAAGCCTGCATACATACTCAGTGCACCCCTCCTGGGAATCAAACCTCGGACGCGGCGCTAGAGGCGAAGCCTCTACTATTGCGCCATGGCGTGTGGTTTGTCTATTTGAGCGTAGCAGTGTAATTCGGTTTTTGTTCAGCACTCTTTGGAACTGTTGCTTTTTGTCTGCGCACTGCGTCAGTTCACGTGAGCGCTGAATATGGTTTTATATGTCACTCGCTCGCTTCTAATTGTTTAGCTGCCTTCTTAATTATATAATGTATGTTTTCTTTAGCGTTTTTGTAGCTCTTCCTGGTTTTCTACGTAATGTGTGATTACGTGAGAGGCGTGATGATGTCACACGAAACTCCGCCCCCACAGCTTTCGAGCTCAACTCCATTACAGTAAATGGAGAAAAATAGCTTCTAGTTATGACCATTATGCGTAGAATTTCGAAATGAAACCTGCCCAACTTTTGTAAGGAAGCTGTAAGGAATGAGCTGCCAAATTTCAGCCTTCCACCTACACGGGAAGTTGGAGAATTAGTGATGAGTGAGTGAGTGAGTGAGTGAGTGAGTGAGTCAGTCAGTCAGTCAGTCAGTCAGTCAGTCAGTCAGTCAGTCAGTCAGTGAGTCAGTCAGTCAGTGAGGCCTATGCCTTTTATTAGTATAGATTATTAATTTATCTCATACCACTGGAACTATGCCTGCCTATTTTAAACATACAGGGTTAAACCCTTATTGAAAAACCTAACCTTAGTAAGGAGGACTTAAATAATTTTAGACCAATTTCTCAACTACCGTTTTTATCTGAAATACTTGAGAAAGTTGTTTTGCAGCAGCTTCAGAATTTTTGGATTGCAATGGTGATCAAGAAATTTTTCAGTCAGGTTTTAGAACTTATCACAGCACTGGAACGGCTTTACTCAGGGTTGTTAAGTGCTTTTGGATTTAACTGCAACCTTTGATACCATCTATCACAACATATTGTTGTCAAGGCTCGACAAGTGGTATCGGATCCGAGGGATGCAGTAGATTGGTTCAAATCTTATTTCAATAATAGGACTTTTTCTGTTGGTAACAAGTCTGTCTTTACCTCTACTGCTCATTTGAAATATGGTGTTCCACAGGAGACTATTCTGGGTCCTTTGTTATTTTCCTTGTATTTGCTACCCCTTGGGTCCATATTTCGCAATTATGGTATTTCATTTCATTTCTACGCCGACGATACCCAGATTTATTTACCTATCACTAAGGAGTCCTTAAAGTCACTACACAATTGTTATAATGATGTCAAACATTGGAGGGCTGTAAATGTTTTGAATCTTAATCAGAGTAAGACTGAGGTTGTTATATTTGGACCAATAGCTTCTGATCAGGGATCACCTCGGCTCATTAGCTGGGTTTTGCAAACCTCACGTCAAAAATCTTGGGGTTATCCTTGATTCTGATCTTCATTTTAATAAACAGATTTCATCCATTGTTTAGAGCTGCTTTTTCAGCTTAGACTGCTTACTAGAGTCAAACTGTTCCTGGGGCACTCTGATTTGAAGAAGGAATGCTATACTTTTATTATATTGCGCCTCGATTATTGTAATTTACTTTATTCTGGAATCAGTAAATCTTATCTTTCTTGGCTGCAGATGGTTCAGAAAGCTGCTGATCATTTTCTTACTGGGTTTCAGAAAGTTGTGTTCATTACTCCAATTCCGGCCTTGATTCATTGGCTCCCAGTTGAATTTAGGATTCATTTTAAAATTTTACTTTTGGTTTATAAGTCTCTACATGGTGTTGCCTCATCCTATATGGCTGAGTTGCTGGTTTCATATACACCAATCTGCTCTTTACGTTCCTCTCAACAGCAATTGTTGGTTGAAGACAAGGGGTAACAAGATGATGACAAGGGGTGATCGTGCCTTTGCAGTTCTAGCACCAAAGTTATGGAATGCTCTGCCACTTGAATTTATGTCAGCTTCTTCAATTCAAATTTTAAATCTAGTGCGGTAAGTGGCCCAGACACAGACAGATGGACATCGTTTGAATCAACACAATACGTTTATTTACAAATACTTATTTTCACAGGTTCACACAACCCCAAAACTCGCCTAAAAGTCCAGGCCTTTCTCCCACTGACTCTCTTCAGGCTGCCTCCTTTCCTCTCCTCCCGAGCTCCGTCCTTCTCCACTCCCAACTCAATCCAATGAATGGAGGAGTTGCCCTTTATAATCACCGGAAGTGCTCCAGGTGCCTCCCGATTATCTTCCGCCGGCACTCCCCAATGTGGTAGAAGTACCGGCTGCGGACCAGGGCTTTCCAGGAATCGGGTGGCCCCTGGCAGTGACCATGGGCCCCTATATGGTTGAGCTTCAAAGCTCAGTTCCTGTGGTCCCCAAAGCCACCAGGGCAATCGACCCCTCGTGGTCTGGAGGAGGCATAATACCTCCCTGGTCCTTCCGGACATCCCGGCTGGGTGCCACCCCCAGCTGCTTGCCACACTAGACTTAAAACACACTTTTTCAATTGCTTTTAACTTTATATGAGTAACACTTGTATCAATTTAATTTATAATATATTAATTTTTTCATATCCATTGTTTTTCTGTAAATTGTTTATCTTCTAATCGGTTATTTTAACTTATTTATTTTAGTATTTATGTAATTTTTGTACTTTATTTGTTTTACTGATTTATTATTGATTTTTTTTTTATTGTACAGCACATTGATTTTACACTTATGGTGATTTAAAATTGTGCTTTATAAATAAATTTTGATTTGATTTGATTCGAGATTAAAATAAAGAATGGACAGTGTGGGCTTGTGGGACAAGAAATAAAACAACAGTCTGGACAGAGAGGATGAGGAGAGTGACCAGTGTGGTGGAGGGGCTCAGGGTCACAATGCTGTCTTTATGAATTGAATTATTAAAGGGAAATCTGCAGTTGTGTCACCTCACGTCCATCTGTCTGTCCATAAGGGACACTGCAGTCTGTCCTGATTAAACACAGCGTTTGTGTTGTGGGAGTGGAAAAGGCAGAGCCATAAAGTGACAAGAAATAATATTTCATTAGACACACACACACAGTTGTTGTTCACTTACCTCAGTTTCTCTAATTTGCAGTCTTCACTCCTCAGCCCCTCACACAGCTGATCCACTCCTGAGTCCTCCATGTTGTTGAAGCTCAGGTTCAGTTCAGTCAGTCGTGAGTGTGGAGAAGAAAGAGCTGAGGAGAGAGCTGAGCAACATCTGGAGGTGAGATGACAACCAGACAGGCTGTGGAGAAGAAGAGAGAGAAGTGAGGACATGAGGAGAGACAGACAGACAGACAGACAGAAGGACAAACAACACAAAGGTTCAATGGCCACTTGTATTCTGACTTTTCACTGAAGTGCAGTGTGAACACGAGACCACTGCCATTCTTATAAAGTAAGGCGCTATATACCTGACAGGGTCTCCTGCCTTCACGCTGGACTGACTGGTGCCAAGTCATTCAGACTGACATGTGGACATCAACACTGGATAAGAACATCACAGACATGAGACTGACGGCGTCCTGCACTCAGGTGACCAGATGGACTTGTCACAGGTGACCACGGGGTGAGGATGACAAACTGGAATTCTTGTCTGTCATTTACCACTCAGGACTGGCAGCTCTAGTGGTGACCAGCAGCAGGTCTGTTTGTCTCTGTCTTTGTTGAAGTATTTTTATTTGTTGTGATTAAATTTTAATTATGGGTTCAATTTTCTGAACAGGAACAAAGGAATATTTGTGTCCCTGAAGTGTTATGGAGTCTCTGCTTTTATTTGTTTGTATTATTTTGGTGATACTTTTTCACTTTTCTTGCTGTTGTCCCGATGCGTCTTCTATTCACCTGAGTGATTCAGTACAGCCAGGAGTTTCTACTGTGATGGTACCTGCCGAGTGCAGACACAGACCAGAGCTGCTTCCAGAACTTTCCACTTTGAAGAGACAGAATGAGTCTGATGAAGGTGACAAGCAGAGGACACTGAAATGGGGCAGATGTGGAGGGTCTCGTTTGAGTTAACAGGTAACCCAACACATTCCACTTCGACTGTAATAATGGCAACTGTGCAGTCCTTACGTAATCAACTTAATGATCAGCCTGCATTATGGAGACGTGGCTCTCTGAGTCCATCAGTGTCACGGACCTCATCATTGAGACGTCAGCGTCATAAGTAAAGGGCCCAATGACGTTTGCCATCTGTATATCAATGGTGGTCTCAGTTAGTAATAGTCTGCTCAGCGTGTCACTCAGACCACTCTACTCGTCCAGAGAATTTCCACAAATATTTGTCACGTTGTTTGTATTCATCCTAAGGCTCACCCATCGATGTCAACAGAGAAGATTATCACAGCTTTAGTCGACACGCTGAAAGTGAACACTCAGACCAAAGCATCAGAAGCCTAACCTTTGTCACCAGGCCTTAAACAAAGGCACCAAAAGCACAAACACATTTTCTGATTTGCACTTTGTTTGTAATTCTGCAGCACTCTTGTAAAATATTCCTCACTATTTCTTACATTCAACACTTTCTGTAGGAATTTAAAAGACCACAAGAAGACAGTGAAGCTCTGGAGTGATGATTCAATCCAAAGTCTCCAAGGCTGCTTTCATTGTCCACACTGATATCTTTTAGTATGGCAAGCCAATTTAACATTTAGAGATATCTTAAAATGAATTTCAGATATCTTAAAATGAAATTTCCTTTTTAAGATATCTGAAACTTGCTTTGAGATACCTTAAAATAATTTCCTTTTACATTTTAACATATATCTGCAATTCATTTTGAGATATCTTAGAAAAGACAGGAAGTTCCATTAAAAGAAAAGGAACTTTTACAGGAGGTGATTTCAAGAGATCACAAAATATATTTGAAATACACAGGAGTTACTTTAAGATATCTGAACATGTATTTTAAGACATCTTGAAATGCATTTGAGATATCATACAATGCTTTTAGATATATTAAAAAGATATCTCTAAATGTTAATTTGGCTTTCCATAAGAAAGGTCAATTTAAGATCTCTGAAAATTCATTTGAGATATCTTGAAAGCATTTGAGATGTCTCAAAATGAACTGCAGATATCATAAAATGTTAAGGAACTTATTTTAATATATCTCAAAATGAGTTTCAGATATCTTAAAAAGTAAACTGCATTTTAATATATCTACATTCATTTTGAGTTTTCTCTAAATGTTCATTTGACTTGCCATACAACTACACAGTCATTGAGTACAAGCCAATTACTGTCTCCCATCCAATTAACACTAACAGTGCTTTCATTTATCTCCCTCCAGTTTTGCTCATGAACGTCCTCAATGAGCTGGATGGACTGCTCTCTTCCCTCCCAAATGATAGCAGCCCACCTCTAAACATCAGGGACCTGAACATCCACCTGGTCAGTCCTCCTGCTGCAGACTTTCTTGCTCTTCTTTCCTCGTTCAACATAACACACCACCTCACCAAATGAAAAGGACGGCATTCTGCTTGATGTTTGTCTTTCACACAACTCCACTCCCACAAAGGCAACTGTCACTCCTCTACACACATCTCACCACTTCTTCATTCAATTCTCTCGCTCCTTACCTCTTCTATAACCCCCACTGTATCCTTCTGCTATCACAACTGCTCCCTCTCTCCCACCAGCTACTCTTCCCTGGTCTCCTCTGCTGTCTCTCCTCCTGACCACTGCTCCACTCTCAATACCAATATTGCCACAGTCATCCTATGCTTAACTCTGCCCTCCTGTCTTGACAATGTCTGCCCTCTCTTTTCTAAGCCTGCATGTGGAAGACCCTCCTACCCCTGGCTTTATGAAGTACTTCAGAGTTAAACACTGAGCTTAGGACAGCTGATTGGAAATGGAGGAAGTCAAAGGCCCAGGCATACCTGGTAAAGTATAATTCCTTCTATCATCCTTCTCTTCTGCCACCACCAATGCTAAGGTACGTTTCTATCAGACCAGAATTAACAGCACTACTGACACACGCTCTCTGTTATCTGCTTTCAAATTCATTCTTAACCCTCCACTACCACTCCAACCACCTTGATTAGATCAAAGGGTGGCTGCTATCAGCGGTCAGTTCTCATCATCACTGCCAGTCATCATTCCTCCTGCCAAGCATCACCCAACATTCTTCACTTTCTCTCCTCTCTCTGCCACTGATGTTTCCAACCTCCTCTCCAGTCACCCCACTGCTTGTCCACTCAACCCCATCTACTCAACTCTCCTTCAGGCTATCCCTCCTTCACTCATTTCTGAAATTACACACATCATTAACACTTCACTGTGCTCAAGTACCTTTCCTACGATGTTCAGACCTGCTCTGATAACCCCACTCCTCAAAAAAACCAACACTCAATCGGTCCTAAGATAGCCATTTTAGGCCTGTCTCTCTCCTTTCCTTCTTAAACACTTGACCATGCTGTGTGTCTCAACCAGGACTTTCTTTCCTTCTTTGCTCAATCCCAAACAGTCTGGCATCAAAAGTAACTGCTCTACTGAGACAGCTCAACTGATTGTAGTTGACCAGCTTTGGCTTGCTAGAGCTGCCAACATGCCATTAGTCATGATCCTTGTAGATCTCTCCAATTGCCTTTTGACACAATCAACCATGAGATTCTTTGCACCACTTTCTCTGAACTTGGAACCACCAGAACTGCTCTCAGATGGATTGAGACTCTACATCTTGGGCAGATCTCACCATCTGTACTGACAAGAAGAGATGTCAATGGTGCATCAGACTTGCACAGAGCTGCCCCAGGGTCAATGCTGAGTCCTCTACTCCCTCTTATTTTACATCACCTCACTGGACCCCATCACCCAATCCAACGATTTCTCATATCTGTGCTCTGGTGATGATGCACAGCTGTACCTGTCATTCTCTCCTGAGGAAAACATGGCATCGGCTAGAGTCTCTGTATGTCTTACTGGTATTTCAACCTGGATGAAGGACCAGCATCTACAGCTCAGCCTGGCAAAGATGGAACTTATTGTTATCCCTGGCCAGTCAGTCTGTTCAGCTCCCTATCTCTGCACAGCCCATTGATAAGCAACCATCTTTCTCTGACCACATTTCTGATGTCTCTCGTTCATGCAGATTCACTCTGTATAACATCTACAAGATCAGACCTTATCTGAATGAATACACAGCCCAACTTCTGGTCCAGGCTTTGTTCTTATCACGCCTGAATTACTACAACTCACTACTAGCAGGAGCACCCACATACAGTGGATATAAAAAGTCTACACACCCCCTCCAAAATGATAAAAAATGAAACCAAGAGAAATCCTGTCAGAGCTTATACCACAGTCATTGTAAAACTGCAATCTGTACAAAGAAGGTGAAAACAAATCAGAAACTGTTATGTGAAAGTTGGGAAAAAATACAACAAAAACCTTGTGTCATACTAAAAGGTGAAGTTCCTCTTCTTCAATTTCCTCATAGAAGCTTGAAGGTTTTGTTCCAGAATAGACTGACACTTGGAGCTCTTCCTGATACCATCCACCCTGACTAAACCCCAGTTCCAGCTGATGAAACGCAGCCCGAAATCATGACACTGCCTCCAGCGTGATTCACTGTTGGCCTCATGTTTTTCTTTAGACAAGGTGCTGTGTTATTCTTGGTCCAAACATACCTTTTGGAATTTTTGCCATATAGTTCAAACTTGGTCTCATCAGACCATAATACATCTTTCCACATGGCTTTTGCAAGGTTTACCCAGGCTTGGATGTTTTCATTTGTGAGAAAAGGCTTTCGTCTCGCTGCCCTACCCCACAACCCAGAAAATGACTGATTGTTGTCACATGTAGGGAACAGCCAGGACTTGTCAGGAAATCCTGCAGCTCCTTTAATGTTGCTGTATGCCTCTTGGTGGCCTCTCTGGCCAGTTATCTCCTTGTCTTCTCATTAATCTTAGACAGATGTCCTGATCTTGATAGAGTCACAGTTCAGCCACATTTTCTCCACTTGTTGATGGCTGTCTCAATGGTGATCGATGGGATGTTTAATGCTTTAGATCCCTGTCCTAATTGATAACTTTTAATATGAGATCCTGGTCATCTTTTGAATGCTTTTTGCAGATCGTGGCTTTTGGATTATGCTGTAACCAAGAAAATATCAGAATAATCCAACAAGAACATTTAAACGTTATCTGAGCTCAATCAGAGCCACTTTATTTAACATCAGGTGTGTACTAACTACTATTTGAGAAGAAGCTTAGTGTGATGGGGTGATTCTGAACACAGCCACATCCTTAATTATTAAAGGGTCTACACATGAATGGCACCAGGTTTGTGGAGGATTCTGATTTTGTTCACTTTCTTTGTACAGAATGCAATTTTGCAATAAAGGTGGAGTAAGTTCTGACAGGATTCATCTTGGTTTCATTTATCACACAAAACCTGCCATTTTGGAAGGGGTGTGTAGACTTTTTATATCCACTGTATACTGTCAAGGTACTGCAGATGGTCAAAAATGCAGTGGCCATCTTGTATTCAACCAGCCAAGACAGGCGCATGTCACTCCTCCCTTCAGATTCCTATTTTGGCTCTCTGTAGCAGCACACATTAAGTTCAAATCCTTGATGCTTTCCAACAGAGTAGTCAATGGGTCAACACCTGAGTATATGGAGACACTGGTGAGGTGCTGTGCTCCTTCTTGCCCACTTAAGTCTGCCAGTGAACAGCGTCTGGTGATGCCACCTCTGTGTCGTGATGAGAGCTTTTGAATTGTAGCTGCCGGCTGCACAGACATTGTCTTTTATGATATCGATATTGTAATGTTGTCAGCTGGGATGATTTCAGTGCCAAGTCAGCAGCAGGATAAGCTGTGCCAGTCGACGTAGTTCTGATTAAAAAGGGAGTGTTGGCCACAGTGGCATGATCTCCATCCTAGTGTGGGTGAAGTAAGCTGTCCATCTAAGGAGAGTGAGCTACCAAAAAGAGCAAAGAAAAGAGTAAAACTCTTTTGGGCCAGCACTGGCCAGCAACACGTGACACTACAACATACAGACATGGAGTTACATGTTCAAGTTACATGTCAAGAACAAACTCCACAAAGACACAACAAAAAGACATCCATCTATTTTCCAACCCACTGAATCCAAACACAGGGTCACGGGGGTCTGCTGTAGCCAATCCCAGCAAGCACAGGGGGCAAGGCAGGAACCAATCCCAGGCAGGGTGCAAACCCACCGCAGGACACCCACACCAAGCACACACTAGGGCCAAGTTAGAATCACAAATCCACCTAACCTGCATGTCTTTGGACTGTGCGAGGAAACCCAAACAGACACGGGAGAACATGCAAACTCCACGCAGGGAGAACCCAGGAAGAGAACCTGGGTCTCCTAACTGCGAGGCAGCAGCGCTACCACTGCACCACTGTGTGAGTATAAACTTTGGTGTGGAGAAGCCTGACAGTCTGTGGAAAGAAGAGTCACACCGTCAGGCAGAAATGACCTCTCTTTCCTGGTATCTTTTACCATACAGCCAGTGAGTAAAGTGTCCAGAGACTGAAGGTCCTGCACCATATTAGAGGTCCTGCAAGTGCAGCTTCTCCACCAGTTTCTGAGGGATGGAGGCAGTAAATGCTGAAATGAAATCAGTGAACAGCATCCTGACGTGAGTGTCCTATTTACTGAGGTGGGACAGGGCCAGGTGAAGGGTAAAGGACATGGGATCACTGGAGTGATAAACAGGATTGGGTCAAGTTCAGCTGTGACACCAGTGTTCATGTGTCTTATAAGTAGCCTATCATGATAACCAGTGTGATTGCCATTGGGTGATGGTCACTGAGGCAGGAGACAGCTGATATCACTGGCACAGGTCTGATGCTGGTAACTTTCAAGCACTTGGGGACAATTGTCTCCTTTAGGAAAAGCTAAAGCTGCTTTGTTATGTGAGATGAAAGGTCAGCCCATCAAACATTTATGATATTTTCACACATGTAACACAAATAACAAAAATTCTAGTGAGGTCAGTGATTATAATAGGATGACAAGAATTTACCACTTTACAATAACTATATCCTTTACTTCATGATGTAATGCATAGGAAATGTCATGAAAGTGCAGTCACATGGTGTCAATTTGTCTTCATTCACCTCTAATGTGGTGTAGTAGAAGTGAACAGCAGCTTTGTGAATGTCTGGAGGTCTTTTATCCGCCATTGGACTGGTCCAGCTACTCTGTCAGGCGGGTTGAGCAACTTTACATTTTCTTCTTGTTGTGGGTTACTAATTGCCACTTGTCACATGGCCATGTGCACAGAATTGTCTCGGCTCTTCCTCTTGTCCTTTCTTCTCCTTTTCCCTGGCTGTGCTTGGCTTTTTCTAGTCCTCCCAGTTCTTTGTCTTGGCCCAGTTGTGTGACATCAGGCTTGAACCCATTTGTCCTTGTTGTTTTGTGCTAATGCCCATTAGTCTGTTTAAAAGAAATTGAAATATGCTGACATAAAGCCGCCCTGTGACTCCTATGTGGCCTCTCTGATCCACGTGCTCTTAACCAGGCTTGTGATGGCCTTGGTGGCCTGCAGCTGTCACACTCCCTTGAAACTGAGATGTCAATAGTCAAGTCTGAGGATGAGCAGAGCAATAAGATCACAAATGAGCAAAAGTAGATGGTAAGTGCTTAATGGTTTGACAATACTACAAAAGGAAGTGTTCAGTACTTTTCAATAAATAAGTTAAAAATAAATAAATTAATATTCACCAATACAAATAAAAATAAAATATTCTTTGGTGGAGGTTAAAGTCACAGTAAACAATCAATAAATAATCCATAGATAAAAACAAGGCAGATTTTGAACTTACCCTTGAGCACCGTGTGTTCACTCCTCTCAGGACCACTTCTTGACCACTTGTCTCTGCTCCACTGCATCAGCTCAGCAAGCATTCTCCATTTACTTTTTTACATTTATCCTCCATCTCCATCTTTTCATTTTTCTTTCTGTTCAGTTTTGTTCTTGACTATCCTGCTCAGGCTCATTTTAAACTCACAGGGCTGCAGGTGTCTAATTCCAGACCCCAGAACACTAATGAGGACACTGGCTGAACCACACGTGTCTGCAGGTGTAAAGTGTACTCCGCCAATTCACCACCAACACTCCGGGGCTGCTCTGCTCCCCACACTACCACATCCACCTACGCCCCTCTGAGTCCACCATTTTAATTTAAAAACCTGCACACAACCACTGACCCCTGACATGTGTCACCACACAGCTTTGTATTTAGTAGTAAAGAGAATCACGCAGTGACCAGAGTGACCAGTGGAGCACAGGACTAGTGTGACAGGTGTCCTTAGTGACGTCAAATTATTCACATCTCCAGTCGGCCATTTGATTGTCTGCTGGCATTAAAGAAGACCCTGACTGACTGAAATGAGAGAAGAAGGATTTGTGAGGCAGCGGGCTTGGACCTGTGATGACATTAGTGAAGACCATGTGTGTATAAAAATATCAGAAAGGCGCTATATACTGGATTATTGAGAAAGTCATGTGACAGCCTACACTTATCATGTGGTGAGATTCTTGTTTTAATGTCCCACAAGAGACACAAGTGTGAGTTACAAACACAAGAGGGCGCCACTCCTCACACTGGAGTATCTCACTGACACGCCCATTGAGGTCACCTTCCCAGAATCCTCTCAGTGTCTCTGATGTCTACTGCACATGATGTGTGTGTCCACCTGTCGGTCACTAAGCCCACTGACAGATATATGTCGATGTCCTGTGTAGACCTGGGGTCATGTCTTGTAGAATGATGTCGGCCTGTTCAATCAATTTGGCTGTAATGGGGGTCACTTCCTGTGTCTCCCACCTTACTTCCACACTGCCTTCAGTCCTAATCCTCTCCTCCCTGTGACCTTCTCTTTCTGTGTATGGCTGGCTGGTCATTTCTACTGCTGCTGTCCACCTTTCCTCCTGTTCCTCTGTCTGTGAATTTAACAAAATTGAGGACATCAGAGGAGTGCAAGGGGAAAGTGACAATGGAGGACAGGAACAAGTACGAGATTAAAATAAAGAATGGACAGCGTGGGCTTGTGGGACAAGAAATAAAACAACAGTCAGGATAGAGAGGATGAGGAGGGTGTCCAGTGTGGTGGAGGGCTCAGGGTCACAATGCTGTCTTTATGAATTGAATTATTAAAGGGACATCTGCAGTTATGTCACCTCACGTCCATCAGTCTGTCCATAAGGGACTCTGCAGTCTGTCCTGATTAAACGCAGCATTTGTGTTGTGGGACTGGAAAAGTCAGAGCCATAATTTGACAAGAAATAAAATTCATGAGACAGAAACACACACACAGACACTTGTTGTTCACTCACCTCAGTTTCTGTAATTCGCAGTTTTCACTCCTCAGCCCCTCACACAGCTGATCCACTCCTGAATCCTCCATGTTGTTGTTGCTCAGGTTCAGTTCAGTCAGTCGTGAGTGTGGAGCAGAAAGAGCTGAGGAGAGAGCTGAGCAACATCTGGAGGTGAGATGAGAATCAGACAGGCTGTGTAGAAGAAGAGAGAGAAGTGAGGACAGACAGACAGACAGACAGAAGGACAAAGAACACAAAGCTTCAATGGCCACTTGTATTCTGACTTTTCACTGAAGTGCAGTGTGAACATGAGACCACTGCCATTCTTATAAAGTAAGGTGCTATATACCTGACAGGGTCTCCTGCCTTCATGCTGGACTGACTGGTGGCAAGTCATTTAGACTGACATGTGGACATCAACACTGGATAAGAACATCACAGATATGAGACTGACAGCGTCCTGCACTCAGGTGACAAGATGGACTTGTCACAGGTGACCACGGGTGAGGATGACAAACTGGAATTCTTGTCTGTCATTTACCACTCAGGACTGGCAGCTCTAGTGGTG
Source organism: Polypterus senegalus (assembly GCF_016835505.1). Lineage (NCBI taxonomy): Eukaryota > Metazoa > Chordata > Cladistia > Polypteriformes > Polypteridae > Polypterus > Polypterus senegalus. The sequence goes on from NW_024380282.1 coordinate 83,553, forward strand.
ACCAGCTGCAAGTCTGTTGGTCTCTGTCCGTGTCCCTGAAGTGTTATGGAGTCTCCTCTTTTGTTTGTTTTATTATTTTGGTGATACTTTTCACTTTTCTTGTTGTCATCCCGATGCATCTTCTGTTCACCTGAGTGATTCAGTACAGCCAGCAGTTTCTACTGTGACGGTACCTGTGAGTGCAGACACAGACCAGAGCTGCTTCCAGAACTTTTCACTTTGAAGAGACAAGATGAGTCTTATGAAGGTGACAAGCGGAAGACACTAAAATGGGTCAGATGTGGAGGGAATACTAATATCGTATTCATTGTAGGCATGACAAACACCAGCGGCAGCTTGTCTATAAACTTAATTTAAAGGTTCAGAGGATAAAATGCAGCCAGTTCAAATTCTCTTTCACTCCAACTGCTATTAATCTTCTAAATAAATTAAATTTTCATGAACACCCATTGTCTTAAATCATGGGATGATGAACAATAGCATTTGCATCAATCATCAGTAAAGACTAAATTCTGGTTGAATTTTTATGTCTAATATGTTCTGTCAGAAATATTACACTCACTGCTATATTTTATTAATTTGATGGCGGTGAATTTAGTGATGTGTCCTTAACATTATGTTATGCTCTCTTCAGTAAAACCTGATAAAAAGTCAATTTCCTCTTAGGACAATAAAACTGAATTGAATTAAAGACACTTTGTCTTATTTGTAGGATGCCATGCCACATACGGGCCACTGCTGGACACTTGAGAGCTTGATGCTCGACTGTTTATCCTGATGGACTCTCCTGATGTCACACTAACCAGATGATGAGGACACTCTGTGTGTTTATTGTGACACCATTAAGGACACAGACTGAACTGGACTTTAGGATCAATGAAATAATGGACAGTGAGGACAAGACTGACAGGTGACGCTTCTGTCCTTGGCCATTCAGACCTGACATACTGACTGGTGCCATTGACCAGCTGACTTCCATCACTAAAGACCTCAGTCGTATTGAGCTCAGTTTTTATTCCTTCTACTAATTTGTAATAAAACAGGAGAACAACCTTCAACATAAACATGAGGGAGAGAAAAGTTCAACCTTCAATCTAATATTAGTAATGATCCCAGTAAATAATATTAAGCATGCGACACATACACAAGAACCTCAGACGTTGTGCCACTTCATTCACTCCTTTGATTACAGACATACGACAGTTCAGCAGCCTTATTACTGGGGTGTAGAAACTGCTCTTAAATCTCACAGTTCAGATGTTCAATGTTCAGTAGCACCTGCCTGATGGAAGGAGGGACACAAATGTCCATGTTGTGTGACTGTGTCCTTTATGATTTGTTTTGCCTTTCATGAAGAGTTCTTGAAGATGGAGGAAGATTTTTCCAAGATGACAGACCAAACACATTCATCTCCCAGCAGTACCCAGTGTGTTGTGGTAATTAGGGTTCTGAACTTCAAACCCTGAGGCTGTGGGTTTAAATTCCACAACTGACACTGTGTGACCACAAGAGAGTCACTTCACCTGCCTGTAACTCAAATTGGAAAAAGAAAGAAATTGAACCATTTGAACCTCAAATGTTATGTGTCATCTTGGATAAAGGCTTCAGTCAAACAGTAAGTAATAATAAAAATAATAATCAGAGTGACCTGCAGGTCTTCAAGTCCCCTGCTCAGCTCTGCCCTCTGGTGGTGAAGCCCTGTCACTGCCCTCCTTGTATTTATGTTCAACTCTCACTTCTTTATCCTTGTCCTACTCCTCTTTTCCAAAGTCCTCAGTTACCATCTCCTTTTCTTTCTCCTACTTCTCCCGTTTCCCATAATGCCTGGTGTCTCTGCTGACCAGTCAGTTGTTTGTTCATTCAGTTGAGTGACAGTTTGTGGTGTTTGGTAAACTCAGATCACTGACTTTAGAATCAGGTTCCACATCATTCACCATTAGTTACTAATCTGTTTATCCTGAGCAGGGTCAAGGGACAGCATGCATCAGGCACAAGGCAGGAACAACACCTGGACAGGTGACCAGACCATTATAGGGTGAACACACACACACACAGATCACTTTATTATCACTAATCCACCTAACACAGAGGTTCTCAAATTGTGGGGCACCTAAGGGGCACAAAGTAACAAAAGAGGGGGTGCGAAGATGTCTAAAAAAGAAAACAAGAATTGAAAATATGAAAAAACATCTGTTGGAACCAAAACAAATTAACTTAAACTACATTCTGATATTAGAAAAATAAATATAGAGCTAGATAAATGTCGATAAAAGTTAAGTAGGTATAATAAAATATGAATCTATGATATATCATTAATTAAAAAGATCAAATTGGCATTAGTGGCCTCCATTCAAAAAACATTAGGGGGCATGATTAAAACTGTTATGAAAACTCGGTCGCAATTACTTAAAGGTTGAACAATGCCGACCTAACATGAGATCTTTGGACTGTGGAAGGAGATGAGAGAAGCTGGAGGAGACCCATACAAACACTAGGAGGACATGCAGACTCCATGCTGTGGTTGGCTGGTAACTCCTACTGCTGCTGAGAGCCTTTCTTCCTGTTTCTTTGTATGTTCAACTCTCACTCCTTCTCCTAATCCTGCTGTTTATTTCTCTTTTTCTTCCCTTTCTTTCTCTCCTTCTCTTGTCTCTCCTTATCTCTGATGCCCTGCACTCATTGTTCCTGTATGTCACCTCAGTCCTGATCCAATTTGTCCACAGCCACTCTGGTCAGCTATTCTGCCTCCACTCACAGTGTTTCTCCTTCATATTCTGTTTTAGTGACTTTAACAAACATTAGTGAGGACATTAGAGGAGTGTGAGGGAGGAAAGTGGCAAAGAAAGATGGGGACAAGATTAAGAGTGGCATTTCGGGACAAGAAAGAAAATAGGGTCACAATGCTGTCTTCGTTTATTTAATGTGATTCAACCTCACGTCCATCTGTCTGTCTGTCCAAATCTGACACTGCAGCCTGTCATGATTAAACACAGAGTTTGTACTGTGGGGTAAAACAGTCAGAGCCATAAAGTTAGAAGAATACACATACACACACACACTGACTCACACTTTCTGTTCACTCACCTCACACAACTGAGCCATTCCTGAATCTCCGATGTTGTTACCCTTGCCCCTACAACTAAGCTGTTCTTGTCTCTCATATTCAGTTCCATCAGTCATGAGTTTGGAGATGAAAGGACTGAGAAGAGAAATTGGAAACAGCAAGTAGGAAGACCAGCAACAAGATGGGCTGATGACATCAAAGAACAGCTGGAAGTAGGAGAATGGGCAGCAATAAAGATGCCTAAGGAAAGAAAAGAATTCTGGGAAAACTGAAAAGCACCATAGACCTCCATAGTTCCTTAATGTACTACAGAGGTTCTCTGGAACTGGAGGACATGAGGAGGGACAGACAGACTGACAGAGAAGCCACACAACATCAGAGTAACCCAAACAAACGTCCTGCCAGTTGTCACAAAACTGAGACCTCACTGATTGTGCTGACCGTGACATCCATCTATAGCGACACACTGACCACAGCTGAAGAAAGCATCTTGGGAATGAACTAAAAAGTCAAAGAGAAGCAAGAAGAGCAGAAACAATAATGCATGTGAGCTGCTGGAGTCTCCTCTGTAGTGAGACACATTTGGAGAAGAAATGTAATAAAATGACACTGGGATTGTATGGAGAAGAAGAAAGAAAAGCACAGAGGGACAGACATCATGTGGTGTGAAGACCAGACACACGCAGGGATTTCATGGCTGTCTGTCTTTTCAATCCATTCCTGTTTATCATGTCCACATGTGACCTGTTGGTCAGACATGTCAGTAACAATTTGACTAAACTGTTGACAAGACAACATGAGGAGCAACTGTCACCTTGTGAGGACAATGAGTGACCAGAAAGGCCTGTTTAATAAAGTCACAACAGTCAATGTCACACTCTGAACATGTCACCTCAGTCCGCATTCATTGTTATCACTTCTCTCACAATCCCCCACTTTATATTCATCATTGTCATGTCATTAAAATCCCCATTCAGACACTTGTCACCTCGTCTCAGGTCAGTCTCATCAGTATGTCATCTAAACTTGTCTGTTTGTCTTTCAGTTCTCTTTGTTCCTTCATGCCATTCCACAATGAGACCCCCACTGTGTTAATTGTGTCTATAAATACAAAGACAGACACACATATAGCCTGGGGTCTCAGTAAGTGACATGACAACTACAAGCAGAGCTGGACACTCAAGTGTGTCACTGACCTGCTCGCAGTTGAACTGAAACCCAATTTGAACCCAAGACCAATGCTGCCCATAAAGGCTCTGCACTCCTGGGTATGTCTTTTGTTCTTCAGGTCATCCTGACTGGTAAAAGGTGGTCTCCTAAACTTACATTGTTCTCCACATGAGTGCCCAGATGGAGTTGTCACAGTTGGTGACAACAGAGTGACAAACTCAGAATTCTGTCTGTCATTCACCAATCAGGACATGTGGACACTTTGTCTGACTTGAAGGTGACATCCAGAGTAGACAATGAGGACACTCTATCGGGTCTATTGTGACACCTTGACTAGACTAGACCTACACTTTAGATCAATGACATAATGGACAGTGAGGACACGACTGACATGTGACACTTCTGTTCTTGCCCATTCAGACCTGACATACTGACTGGTGCCATTGACCAGCTGACTTCTGTCAAATAAAGGCCTCAGTCTTGTTGAGCTCAGTTTTCTTATTCTTTCTACTGATGGTCAGCATCCCAAAGCCCAGCACAGAGATGGTGTGAGGGTCTCTTTCTCTGAGTAGACTGTGAAGTGACCCCCATGACTGCTGACCACTGCTGTCCATTCCCAGCTCTGCACATTCAGCTTAAGAGATTTGATCAAATGAATGGGTGACGTGCGTCATCTGCTGGCAGGAACTGGAAATGCACAACACTTCATCACTTGACTAGACAGGATGCTGGGAGGGTCACATGAATGCCATCTTTGTGTCCTTACTGTTTGAATTTCTCACAACAGCTGATCTGATTTCTTCAGGACTGACTTTTCTGTTTTCTCTGATGTCTCTTTTGGTAGATCAGGCAGGTCAGGCCAGTAGAACAGAAAGTGGGAGGACTAAAAATGGCAGGAACTTTAGGAACGTTTACAAACAATATCACAAATATTCAGATAAAATTAAAAAATATTAAATCAAATAAACATGGTTTCAAATTCTGAATGAACACCAAAGGCAATCAGAGAATTCTCATATTTGACAAAAAGAGAGGGGTTAGGAGCCTCCGCTGATACAGTGTGTTTACACACCCACCACATGAAAAATCACCTCAGGATCCCAGAGTTGGACGTGGGTATCGGACACCTTGGCACCTTACTAGTTCAATTGGGGTGGACCAGTGAGAGGTTTACTACGGTGGCTGGAGTGCCAATCCTTCCACAAACCCCAAGTTTCCTCTGCAGGTTGGAGGACCTGCTTACAGGACATTGCAGAATAACATCATATGCAGGATGGAGCAATTGCAGATTAAGGGCCTTACTCATGGGCTCAATGAAATGGAATCACCTTTAGCATTTACGGATTTGAAGAAGCAACCTTCTGATTGCCAGCACAGACCCCTGAACCTCACAGCAAACACTCCACCCTATTTGACAATTGTGCACAGTCACAATGTGAAGGGATAGTCATTATTTTTTATTATTTTTAATTTTTTTTATTATTTATTATTATTATTACTCTTGATGGAGGATGTTCCTTCCAAGATAACAGATCAGGTGTGTTTGCTCAGGATGTCTTATAAGACCCTGAGTATCTGACAATACGCCATCAGTCAGACCTGCATTGTGGTATTCCACGAAGAGCGTTTATGAAATTGAGACTTAGCTGATGACACCTTACTTGAAGAGGCTTTGTTTTCTAATTGAGGTTCAGTCGGTTCCACAAACTCCAAATGTTTCCAGTTACCCAAGACCAGAGGTGTAAAATCATGAAGTACGACTACTTTGTTACTTTACGAAGTATATTTTTCAGCTATTTGTATTTTACTTGAGTAAGTTTCATTCATAGCTACTTTTATTTTTACGTCACTACATTTTTAGGTCAAATAGTGTACTTTAACTTTGTTACATTCTCTAGCAAGTCCTCGATAATCATTACTCAGACTAAACTATTAATAATGTAAATTCATAAAGGAGACCAATCATGTGTGTTTGTGTGGTATATCATTCAAAATAAACTCTTTGCATTGCCTTCCTCTACTCAATGAAATCAATCAATCAATCAATCAAAATCTTTATTGTCATTGTAGCAATGAGACATTGTACAACAAAACTTTTAGGTTTAATTTTCCAGTGCAGAAAAATAAAATAAAAATAAAACAAAACATAATTACTCAAGTTAAAACTAAAATAGAAAGGGAATAAAATAAGTACCAAAATAGTCCGTAACAGCAGAACAATGTTTTCCACTCATACATACATCATATTGCACTTGTCCCTTATCGAATGTTAACTTAGAGCTGTATTGTAAACATGAAGGTGCATTCGGTCAGACTGACCACTTAGCAGCATTCAGCATGGTGATAATAATAATAATAATAATAATAATAATAATAATAATAATAATAATAATAATAATAATAATAATAATAATACATTTTATTTATATAGCGCCTTTCCCATGCTCAAGACACTTACAGAATATAAGAAAGAACCACAGGGTATACACTATATAGCATTGTACAAACCAAATAAATAAATAAAGAAGAGTAAGGAGTAAGACAGTAAATTCAGAGAAAGCCTAACAGACAACAGAATTGATGGTCTCGCACACACACATACAGGTTACATGAGCATCTTGACAGAGAGGCTGAAGGATACAAACTGTTTCTCAGTCTATTTGTCTTAGTCTTTATAGATCTGAACTATGCATGTCCTGGGTGTGATGGGTCCTGAAGAATTTTCTTGACGTTCTTGAGATAACAGGAACTATGTAGTTCTTCTAGTGAGGGGAGAGGACGCCGACTATCTGCTGGGTGACCTTAATGACCCTGTGGAGCTCTTTCCTCTGTGCTACTGTGCAGCTGGAGAACCACACAAAGAGACAGTAGATCAGGGTGCTCTCTACTGTGCAGCAGTAAAAGGACACCAGCAGTTTCTCAGGGATGTTGTTTTTCCTAAGCACCCTCAGGAAGTAGAGTCTCTTTGGGCCTTCTTCACTTCCTCAGCAGTGAGTTTTCCCCAGGTCAAGTCCTCTCCTAATGGTGGAAGTCTGAGACCCTCTCCACACAATCGCCATTGATGATGAGTGGCTGGATGTTGTCTGCCTTCTTCCTGAAGTCCACGATAAACTCATTGGTCTTGGCTGTATTTAAGAGCAAGTTGTTATTCCTACAACATTCCTACAACACGTTGTCAGCTGCTCCACTTCATCCCTGTAGGCAGACTCATCCCCCATAGATGAGCCCTACTACCGTGTTATTGTCAGCGAACTTAACAATGGTGTTACTGTGGTGGGCAGGAATGCAATCATGGGTGTAGAGGGTATAGAGCAGGGGCTCAGCAGACAGCATTGTGGGGAGCCAGTGCTGAGGCTAATGGGTGTGGTAAAGTAGGGGCCCACTCTAACACTCTGAGTGTGATCACTCAGAAGTCCTTGATCCAAAGGCAGGTGGAGTGTAGAAGTCCTATGTCTGACAGTTTGGTCTCCAGTCTGTGGGGTAAGATGGTATTAAAGGCAGAGTGGAAGTCTATGAAGAGCAGTCATGTGTAGCTCCCCTGCTGCTCCAGATGGAACAGAACAGCATGGAGAACCATGGCCACAGCGTCCACCATAGACCTGTTTGCTCTGTAGGCAAACTGGTGAGGATCAAGCATGGGAGGCATGAATGACATGATGTTATTCCTGATGAGCTTCTCAAAGCATAACCACAGGGTCATTGCAACTGGCCTGTAGTCATTAAGACTGGTGATAGTCTGTTTCTTGTCCACAGGCACTATGACAGGGGATTTTAGGCAGGTTGGCACAGTGGACTGAGACAGAGACTGGCTGAATATCCTGGTGAAGACCCCAGTCAGTTGGTCTGCACAGTCTTTCAGCACACATTCTGAGATGCCATCAGGTCCAGCTGCCTTCCGTGGGTTGACAGCCTGCAGCGTGCGTCTCACCTCCCCACTGTGAAGATGGGGCTGTTGTTGGTATCTGGATGGGGTCTGGCTGTCACTGGTGGATCCACTTCAGACCGGGCAAAGTAGTGGTTCAGTTCCTCAGCCAGCGATAAATCACCTCCCACAGATCCGGGACTGGTCCTATAGTTGGTCACATGCTGGACACCCATCCACACTTTTCTGCTGATGTTGATATCCAGGTTTTCCTTCTTCTTCCTTTTATATTCTGACTTGGCCTCTTGGATGCCCCTCTTTAGGTAGGCACTGGCTGTGCTGTAGAGACCCTTGTCACCGGACCTGAACGCAGTGCTCCTCTCTTTCAACAGCCTCTGGACTTCCCTGGTCATCCAGGGCTTCTGATTGAGGTAGACCGGATACGTCTATCCACTATGACAATGTCTGCGCAGTTCTTAATATAGCACAGTAAGCTGTCAATAAACACTTCAAGGTCTGGGTGTTCAAAGATGTCCCAGTTGGTCCTACTGAAACAGTCCTGCATCTGCTGAGAAGCTCCATCTGGCCAAGATTTAACTGTCCTTGTGCTGTTAGGGGCAGTTTTCCAAAGTGGAATGTATGATGGGATTAAAACAGTGACGTGTGGTCAGAGTATCCTAGGTGAGGTAGCAGTGTAGCCGAGTAGTGCTGTTTAATGTTTGTGTAGACTTTATCCAATGTGTTAGCTCCTCTGGTGGCACACTTGACATGCTGATGGAATTTTAGGAGCACAGGTTTTAAATCCACACGGTTAAAGTCCCCAGCAATAATATACACAGCATCAGGGTGCTTGGTCAGCTGATTGCTAATACTGCAGTGTAGAAGTTCAATAGCCGAGTTTGCATTAGCGCCGTGCTATGTAAACAGCGTAATCAAGACCACAGTAAACTCTCTAGGGAGATATATGGGTCTGCATCTAACATTCACATACTCCAGGTTCAGGGAGCAGTGACTGTCTACAGTCACTGTAATTGTACACCACTTATTATTTACATACACACACAGCCCCCCTCCTCTGCTCTTACCGGTGTCACTGATCCTGTCATGGTGCTGTGCAGTGTATCCTGTTAGCTGGATAGCAGAGTCAGGGATCAATGAGTGAAGCCAGGATTCCGTGATCAACAGAATGCAACTGTTCTTTACAATGTTATTTGTTGCCACCTGTACCCTCAGTTCGTCAATTTTGTTGATGAGAGACCTGACATTGGTGAGAAAAACACTGGGGAGCGGTGGTTTAACAGGCTGCCTACGTAATCTCGCTAACGCGTCGGTCCTGCAGCCTCGCTTTTGTTTTCTCTCTCTCGCCGTCACCGTCGCCTGCCCACGGGATGATAATCGACGGAGAGACGGACTCCTCGCTATATCTGCGGAATGTCATGGGAGGGAGAAACTCTAGTGAAACACTCCCCTCACAGCACACTCCGATCTTGAGAAGTTCCTGTCGGCTGTAGATGTTGTCGGCTCGACAAGATGCAGGTAAAACAAGTAGTAATACTAGCACACACATGCACACCAAACACTGAAATGAAGAGCACCAAGCTGCTGTGTCCGTGCGCGCCGCCATAGTGCACTCATTCATTCCCATGATTTCCCATTCACTGGTAAGACTTGGAAACTGGTTGTGCATTTTCCCCACAGTCGTATTTGAACATTCGCTCAAAGATGTAAAATTTAAAGGTGAATAATATAAAATGCAGTGCCTTCTGTGCCTACTGGCATCTAAAGAAATGTCTGCTCTCAAGAATTCACCTTAAAATCTAAAGAAGCCTGTTGAGATAAGCGTTGTTTTCTCTTCTTAAGCTGTGTAATATGGGGACCTGAAGTTCCCAAAGCAGAGACTTTTCAATTTTGTGTAAACAACATTTTACGGACACTAGTAATATCTTGAGAGCACAAGTTGTATATTGCGCCAATCATAATATCCGTATGTTGTAGTGAGCTCAGCCATAAAAGCTGGTGGTTACCTGGACAAGACAGGCTCGGGTCAAGTTGGTTAAAGATGTGGGGAATCGCTATTCTGTAGACTTTAACACACTGATCATAAAAACTTAGAGGATTTAAAAATGCTAAACAATTAAACTGCAGACATGCTAGATGGACGAATTCTTCAGCAGATTTGATTTCTGCATTACCTGTCACTCATTTAATAAAAATAGAAAAGCCAACACTTTATTAAGAATTATAATGGAGTGACCAGAGTGACCAGGGGAGCACAGGGTGATTGTGACAGGAGTCCTTAATGGCCAAGTAGTGACACTTAGAATATTTACATCTCTAGTCGGCCATTTAGTCGTCTGCTGCCATTGAGGACTTGAGATATGTGGATTGAAATGACAAAAGAAGGACTTGTGAGGCTAGGGTTTGGTCCTCTAATCACATCAGCAAGATGCAATTGAACATGAATATAAAAACATAAAAGGCGCTATATACTGGACTGATTAGAAAGTCACTTGATAGCCTGCACTTATTTTACAAGGAGATGTTTCTTTTAAATGTCCACAAGAAACACAAGAGGGCACCAAGATGGACCTCAGTGACATGTCACCTTCCCAGAATTCCTATCAGTGTCTCTGGACATGTCACATGATGTATGTCACCTGTTGGTCAGTAAGCCCACTGACTATTTCAGTGCATCCCCTCTACAGATCTCTGGCTTATGTCTTGTTTTACTGACTATTTTTGATAGAAAGTGACATTCACAGAAGACTCATCAGTAATGATGGACACCTGCAGAGCTGTCTGTCTACCTGTGGTCACCTCCTGTGTCACCTTACTGTTGACACTCTTTGAAATTCTAATCCTTCTGACTCTCCTCCTGTAACCTTTCTCATTGTCTTGTTTATTAGCCAGGATTCTTCTCCTGACTGGGATTCAAAGGTCACTTTTTGATTTATTTATTCATTTTAATGTTTACATTTCTCATCATTTAGTTTCTCTATGTTTAAAGATTGTTTGCTATGCTCCATGGGCTTTATAGGTGGCCCCCCAAGATGCAGGGCTACCTGCCCATCACCATCAAGGAGAAGACTGAGGACAACCTGCAGTCCCCTACGGTTCATTGTGAATGCACTTGTGCTGTGATGAGTTTAGTTACATTTGTGACTTTCTTGTGCTGACGTCATTATTAGATGTTTGATTTTTTACCATTCTTGGATTTTGTGTGTTGGGACATTGCTTGACTTGGATCCCTCTGTTGTTTAAATCAACTTCTCTTGTGCTCTGTGGAGTTTATTTTGTGCTTTAGAGCATTTTTCTGAAATAAACCTTTGTACTGTATTTATAAAGAGACTTTGTAAGAGCCAATCTTAGTTAAAGTTTTGAGTTAAACTCATATTGATGTTTGCTTAATTTAAATAGAATATTAATGTCTTTCATAGTCATAGCTTATGGTATAGTCTTTTCCCCCTATAGTTAACAAGAGATAGAACCTTCTTACTATAACTGAATAACAGTGTGATAATAAGCTCAGTTTGTTTGGAACAAGTCCCAGTAAAGAGGGACTTGAAAGACCCATTTAAGCTTAGAAATGGGATAAGCATACAGTTTTCCGACTGTTTAGAAATGGTCCAGAAACGTTTAGAAATGGTTCTGAAATGTTATGAAATGGTAACGATTTGAGATGTAACAAGATTAAGCTTAGAATTGAACTTTTCTTAACATTTATTTTCTCTTTTGCTATTTTAATTTTCCTCTTTTTGTGTCAACTGTTTTACTTTGAAACTTAACTAAACTTTTAAAACGAAGATATTTGTCTGTGGAATCATTTCTGCACGTCAGGCTTTTGTTGAATCCCATTTTTGAGTTGAAGCTGCTGAACTTTGGTAATTTTGGGAAAATGTGGCTACATTTTCGTCAGAAAACTTGCTAAGGCCTGAACTTGGACTGGAATCTACCATCAGAACAGAGGACACTGCTCCAGAACTTGTCAACGAAGAAAAGAACTGAATCATTTCGAGGTACTGTGATCTTATCTACTATCTGCATGATCATGAATGAAAGCAAGGTCACCGTACCTTAAAAGATTTAAGAGACTGTGATATTATAAAAGGACATCTTGGAAAAAGACATTTTGGATGATCGTGTTGTGTTCAGTTGTAGTTTCTGCCAGAACGCTAGGGGGAGTGCTGATAAAATGTATTACCTGTTGAAGGGATAGCAAAGGAATATAGAAAAAATAAGTTTTTCCGGATTGGTGATAGTGCGTGCCTGACGCTAAAATAAAGTGAGTTAATGTTCTGAGTTATCCATGGCTGGCTAATTATTTCACCCTGCTCTGGACATAACAAAATTGGCGACGAGATTCTCCTCTTTATATCGTGCATGCTCACAGTGAAAATGGCTGTTGCTAATGTGCCTTTTCCAAGTTTTTTTCTTCCGAGTCCGGGCGAGCCCGCAGTGCCTTTTGCAACATGGTTTCAGATGTTCAATAATTATCTGCTTGTCATTGACGCTACTGGGGATGCTTGGCCTGATGCTAGGAAGAGAGCTGTGTTACTTCATTGTCTCGGGACCGAAGGTCAGCGAATTTTCTACACCCTGCCGAACACAGGTACAACGTTCGATACCGCCGTAGAAGCTTTGAAAGTATACTTTATACCTAAGGCTAACGTGGTCGTTGAACGCCATGCATTTCGTAAGAGGACCCAGGGATCACAAGAGACCGTTTTACAATATGTGGCGGCACTACGTGAGCTTGTCGCAACATGTGAATTTGCCGAACGCGTGGACAAAATGATTCGTGACCAATTGATTGAGCATGCATGTAGCCCACGCATCCGTGAAAGATTGCTGTTGGAGCCAGACCTTATGTTGGATAAAGCAGTAACTCTTGCTACTCAGATAGAAGCAGCTACAGATCAAGCTAAAATCATTTCTAGGAACTCCAGCGTCATGCCAGTACAGACAGTGCAGCATAAACAGAGGAATAAACCCAGACAGCGACAGACACCTGCTACTACTATGTCTGCTATTCCTGCTAAGGGGAAAGCGTGCTTCCGATGTGGATCACAGTCACACCTGGCTAACTCAGTGAGCTGCCCTGCTGCAAAAGCAACTTGTAGGCATTGCAAAAAGACTGGGCATTTTGCTAAAGTGTGCCGCTCTGCCCAACTCTGTACACGGGAAGTTCGTGAGGTTGAATTGCCAGAAGTTACTGTACTATATACAGAAAATACAATACATACACCTGCTAAAATTACTTGTGCTGTGGAAATCTCAGCTCCAGGTTCACGTTCCTGCTCTCTGAACCTGATTGTTGACACTGGCTCATCAGTCTCAATATTACCACACTGTATTTACACCCGTCACTTCAGCAACATTCCTTTGACAAAACCTACAGTGAGACTTATGACGTATTCAAAAATGCATATCCCCGTACTTGGCTGCCTATCTGTAACTGTGTGTTTACATGACCGTACAACTGTGGCTACATTTTTCATTGTGGAAAATGGAACCCCATTGATGGGTAGAGACTTAATGTCACTTTTACATGTGCATATCGTGAACAATAAAGCTATGCTTTCTGATGCTGCAGCTTCCACTTTGCCTGTGCCAGTCTTACAGTGCGCTGCTGTGCCTCTGTCCATTGGCTGTGTTAAAAACTTCATCCACCGCATCAAGATCGATGAGACAGTACCTCCTGTGCGACAGAAGCTGCGCCGCTTACCTCTATCGGTTAGAGATGCTGTGTCTGAAGAACTTGATCGCCTACTCGCAGCTGGTGTCATAGAACGAATTGATGCTTCTGCTTGGGTCTCACCTATTGTAGTCACTCAGCGCAAATCTGGTAACATTCGCATGTGTATTGATCTGCGTGAGCCCAATAAAGCGGTTATTGTAGACTCTTTTCCCTTGCCACATATGGATGAACTACTTTCTGCACTCAGAGGAGCTACGGTATTTTCTACCATTGACTTAGCCAGTGCCTACTACCAAGTACCACTGCATGAGGACAGTCGAGACCTGACTGCTTTCATTACACATGAGGGCCTCTTCAGGTTTTGTCGGGTTCCTTATGGGTTGGCATCTGCACCCTCCGCCTTCCAGAAAATGATGACTGCTATTCTCGCTGGCTTACCTGGTGTGGAGAATTACTTGGATGATGTAATAGTACATGGACCTGACTTGACTACCCATGACAAGACCTTACATTCTGTGTTATGCCGGCTGGAAGATGCTGGCCTGCAGCTAAACAATGACAAGTGCAAGTTTCGTCAGTCCAGCCTACCCTTCCTTGGGCATATAGTGTCTGCTGATGGCCTGCTTCCTGATAAGGCCCATGTACAAGCCATCATGAATGCTCCTGCACCCACAGATACTGCTACTTTGCGTTCTTTCCTTGGGCTGCTGTCTTGGTACTCTAAATTTCTACCAAACCATGCTACTGTTATTGAACCAATGCGCGCATGCTTGCGACAACCTGCAGGTGCATTCCAGTGGACGGCTGATGCACAGAAGAGCTTTGAGCAGGTAAAAACGTTGCTAGTGGATAGCCCTGCTTTGGCACTTTTTGACCCTACACTGCATACTGTAGTTTCCACTGATGCTTCTGACTACGGTCTGGGAGCCATTCTTTCTCAACTCGGTTCTGACAATGTAGAAAGAACTGTGGCATTTGCTTCGCGGACTCTTTCCACTACAGAGCGTAAATATTCAATAGTGGAGAAAGAAGCACTAGCTTGTGTGTGGGCGGTAGAGAAGTGGCGAACATACCTGTGGGGACGTCGTTTCACCCTGCACACGGACCATCAGGCATTGACAATGCTGTTGACCACCAAGGGGATTGGTCGTGCTGGGATGCGCATTGCGAGATGGTCTGCACGTCTTCTGTCATTTAATTATGATGTAATATATCGCCCAGGTTCTCAGAATGCTCCTGCTGACTGTCTGTCTCGTCTGCCCTTACCTGTTGCTCCTGCAGCTGCTGATGATGCTGAACCAGAGTTTGTTGCTCTCCTGTCTGTGGCACGTAAGACATTGTCTCCTGCTGATTTGGAGTCTGCTTGTGCTGAATGTCCAGACCTCACTAAGTTACGTACACAGATTGTGCGGGCTGGCCTCCTTCTCCAAAGGCTTTGGATGCTGATCTGCTGCCATACTACAAGCTCCGTCTGGAACTTTCTGTCAGTGACAACTTTGTGTTTCGTGGTTCACGTCTGATTGTGCCAGCTAGCCTTCGTTCATCATTAATTGCAATAGCACACGAGAGTCACCAAGGTGTAGTACGCACCAAACAACGACTCAGAGAACTTTACTGGTGGCCAAAGATGGACACTGATGTTTGTACTGCCATTAGTTCTTGTCAGACATGCCAGATGAATGACAAAACAGCTCATCCACACCCCGCTCCCTTACAGCCTACACCTTTTCCAGATGGCCCATGGGAAAAAGTGGCTTTGGACATTGTAGGACCCTTTGACACTGCTGCACCGGACTGTAGATATGCCTTGACTCTGATTGACTACCACAGCAAGTGGCCGGAAGTAGCTTTCACCCCTTCCATAACTACTGCTAATGTGCTCACATTCCTGTCTTCTATTTTCAGTCACCATGGTAACCCCGCAAGTCTGGTGACAGATAATGGGGTTCAGTTTACCTCTGCTGCTTTTGCTGCTTTTCTGGAAGAAAGACAGATTAAACATCTCCGCTCCTCACTGTATTACCCTGCTGCCAATGGAGCTGTAGAGCGATTCAATCGTGTACTGAAACATACGATTCAACTCGCTATTCAAGAACACCATCCCTGGAAAGCTGCCATTACAGACTTTTTGCATGTCTACCGTGCTACTCCACATGCAACTACTGGAGTTTCTCCATTTGAACTCCTTCATGGTCGACAGATGCGAACAAAATTGACCATACTACCACCTACTTATTCAGGTTTACAGTCTGCTAGTGATGTCCGTACCACAGTTGAGCAACACCAGAACAGAATGAAAGTCTATACTGATGCCAAACGGGGTGCTCGCTTGCCTAGTTTCAAAACAGGGGATAAAGTGAGGGTCAGAAATCCTCTGCATGTTCCAAAAGGACACCAGAAGTTCAGCAACCTTGTCACTATCAATAAGAAACTGGGTGCTCATACATACATTTTGAGTGATGGAAAACCTGAATGCATCTCATCTGGTTGCTTTTCCAGACTGCGCATCTACACCTGCCCAGAAGGAAGTCAAACCACCAGAGCTTCCTCAGTCACACAGACCCAAACGCAGTACCACCAAACTGGTTGAAGGACTATGTTACTTAAAATAATATTGCTGAACAAGAGTAACAATTTACTTGCATTTGCTTATTTTGGTTGTGAAATGTACATATCAGGTTCTTTTAACTTTAATTATTTTATTGCTTAAGTACATGGAAGTTCTGGGAATTTTTGTCGTGTTCAGGCAGAAGTTAAGCTTTTCTTTAAAAAAAAAAAAAAAGGAAAATGTTGTGTTCAGTTGTAGTTTCTGTCAGAACGCTAGGGGGAGTGCTGATAAAAATGTATTACCTGTTGAAGGGATAGCAAAGGAATATAGAAAAATAAGTTTTCGGATTGGTGATAGTGCGTGCCTGACGCTAAAATAAAGTGAGTTAATGTTCTGAGTTATCCATGGCTGGCTAATTATTTCACCCTGCTCTGGACATAACAGATTGGATGTGCTTTTGCCTGAGTCATTGGAGCCTTTTTTAAGGAAGTAATCTGCCTTATTGGAACATCCCTATTGTGACGAAATTGCTGTCAGGAAACGTCCTGTCATTTGCTCGAACTGTTGTCATGGCAATGTCTAAACAGAGCTCAAGTGAGATCGGCAGTGATCTGAGTACAGACTCGAAGTCAGAAAATATAATTAGAGAACTTAAAGATCACATAAGTCAGAGGAAAGATAAGCTTTCCATGTTCATAACTGAATGTCTTAAAGACATTCCAGGAAACCACTTAATTGTAGCAAAAAGATTTGAAGATTTTTGTGGGACGCACAGAAAGATAGAGGAGATACATGAAAAGCTACTGCCTACTTTAAATAAGGAGGGAGCAATTAAGAAACAGAAAATGACATTCGAAAACTCTAAGATATGGAATGAATTTACTGTCGCTACTGCGGCATGGCTGGAAGACGCAAATAGACTGTTGGCACATAAAGCTGATGAACAACTAGTTAATCAATTCGAAAAGATGCAATTACAAGAACGGGTTCGTTCAAAGTCAAAAACACGAAAGGCATCTCCTCAGTTAAAGCATGCCCTTGATATTAAACTTGATTCTTTAGCTCAGAAAACTGCAGCCACATCGTCATCTTCTACAGCAGTGTTGATTGAACAATCGACACTCGATAGTATCCTACAAACGCTACGTGAACTTAAAGCGGAAAGACAAGAACAATTCACAACTAGCTTAATAATAGCAGACACGCAGAGCTCCAGAAATGATATACTAGATGTGCTAGCGCGGTAGTATTTTTACCACCAATATTTCTGATACAGCCGAAAGGGAGACTCAAGAAATCTCTGTCAAAAAGACTGTTAACAATACATGTGCATTCAGAAAGCCTTGTGTATTCTGCAATGGTCAGCATATTCTTGCTGAATGTCGTAAAATCAACTGCCACATAAAGAAAGAATTAACTTTTAAAAATCTAAAGGTTTGTGTTTTCACTGCCTCAAACAGGGGCACCTTGGTAAGAACTGTAAAGAAAGAATGAAATGTCAGACGTGTTCTTTTCAGCACCCAGATATCCTGCACATCAAAAAGACAGTGGAGCAACATCTAAAGCTACAGCCGATGTGGCAACACCAACTGAAAAGGAAGCGGAGACTGGAACTTGTGCCTTTACTGGGGTCGGAGAAGAATAAGCACTTCAAGTAGTTCCTGTTAAGGTAAAATCTAAGAAGCGAGAGGTATGTAGAAACATACGCCTTTATAGACCTCGGCAGTACAGTAACAATCTGCACTGAAAGGCTCAGGAGACAATTAAGTCTACAAGGGAGAAGAACACAAGTATTCCTCAAAACTATGAGTAATTATGATGACGATTCAAAGATGCTAACCCTGCTCTTTTAACCTTAAAGCGCCACTGCATGGGGGCTTGATGTGCTTTGGGCGTGCTCTGTCTCTGGGTATGTCAGAGGACTGGGACTGCATGAAGTGGGTTTTAGCCTCACCTGGGGAGGCAAAAGGGAGGGTGGGGGTTAAGGGGAAGAGAAAGAGAGCAGGCTTGATCTATATCTAATCTATCATCTCAATCTTTATAATTATAACTATCAACGTAATAATAAGCTGCATGGCAACAACTCTTGGGGGAATAGGAAATTAAGACCTAAACTATTTCACTTCCAGTTAAGACTATAAATGACATCAAAAACTCAGAATCAGTGTCTCCATGATGGGACAGTTAACTTCGTAAGCTGGAATGTTAAAGGCCTGAATCACGAATTAAAGAGAAAGAAAGTACTTTCTCACCTAACAGGTCTAAATGCTAAAATAGTATTTTTACAGGAAACCCACTTACTAAGTAAGGATCAGTTCCGGCTGCAAAAGACTGGACTGGCCAAATGTTCCATTCTAGTTTTACAAAGAAAACTAGAGGGGTGGGAATTCTCATACATAGAACAGTACCATTTGTAGCATCAGATGTAGTATTGGATCCTGAAGGGAGATATGTGATGGTCATGGGAGACTTATCTAACTGTAAAATGATTTTGATAAATGTTTATGCACCTAATGTTGATGATAAGGAATTTATACAAAATTTATTTGCATCCATTCCCAATCTGAACACTCATAAACTTATAATGGCTGGGGACTTTAATTGTGTTCTAAATCCACTTTTAGATAAGACTTCCTCCACAGGGGAACGCAACTAACACCGCAAAGATAATTACAAAGTTTATAACTGATCACAACTTATCAGATCCCTGGAGGTTTTAAACCCAAATTCAAGAACATATTCTTTCTACTCACCAGTACATCATTGCTACTCAAGGATTGATTACTTCTTTATAGATAATAACTTCTTGCCTAAGATTAAATCTTGTAAATACGATGCTATTGTTATTTCAGACCATGCTCCGATGATCTTGGAGCTGAAATTACTAAGCCCCATACACTCACCCCGCAGATGGCGCCTCAATCCGCTTCTATTAGCTGACGAGAATTGTACTGAATTTATATCCAAACAAATCGAATTCTTTCTAGAGACAAATACATCCCCTGAGATCTCTGCAGGAATACTCTGGGAAACTCTTAAGGCCTTCTTAAGAGGACAGATTATCTCATATCTTTCCCACAGAAATAAATCCGAAGCGAAGAAAGTAGCAGAGATAAAAGCGAAATTACTAAAATAGATGAAGAACATGCCAGACTACCAAGCGAGACTCTACATAAGAGGAGGCAGGCTCTACATTCAGAATTAAACCTCTTGACAACTAAAGAAACCTGAACAACTAATTTACAAATCCAGACATCATTATTATGAACATGGAGAAAGCTAATAAGCTTTTAGCGCAACAAATTCACAAGCAAGATGTGCATACGCAATCTCGGTAATTACTAACACTAACGGAGATAAAATCATCGAACACAAAAATATAATGTACACTTTTAGAGACTACTATAAATCCCTATATACTACTGAGTTTAAAGAAGACAATATACAATCTAATGCATTTCTGGATAAATTACAGATACCACAAATTGACGCTTTTAGTGTGGAGGAACTCGATAAACCTCTGTCATTATCAGAATTACTGGATGCTATAAAGTCACTCCAAGGTGGAAAAGCAGCAGGCCCTGACGGCTACCCTGCAGAGTTTTACAAGAAATTCTCCGCTCAGCTAGCTCCCTCCTATTAGCAACATTTACAGAAGCCAGAGATAACCAATCTCTTCCACAAACCTTTCGCCAAGCACTAATCACTGTCTTTCCAAAACAAAATAAGGACTTATTACAATGTGCATCATACAGACCAATTTCACTTCTGAATAACGACGTTAAAATACTCTCTAAAATCATAGCTAGAAGGATGGAGAAAGTGCTCCCTCAGTAATATCACAAGACCAAACTGGATTTATTAGGGGCCGACACTTATCTTCAAATCTTGACGCCTGTTTAATGTAATATACTCACCAACTAAATCAAACACCCCAGAAATATTATTATCATTGGATGCAGAAAAAGCATTCGACATGATTGAATGGAAATACCTTTTACTATTTTGGAGAAGTTTGGGTTTGGCCCGAACATTTGTGCATGGATTAAATTACTGTATACTAACCCAGAAGCTTCAGTTTGCATCAATAACATTTGCTCAGACTACTTTAAACTAGAGCGTGGCACAAGACAAGGATGCCCTTTGTCACCACTGCTGTTTGCAATTGCCATTGAACCACTGGCAATACATTGTCGAAATACTGATCAGATAAAGGGGATTAGCAGAGAAGGACTGGAACAGAAAATCTCATTATATGCAGATGACATGGTACTGTATATATCGGACCCAGAAAATTCTGTGCCTGCAGTCTTAGCAGCACTCACAGAATTTCAAAAGCTCTCTGGTCTCAGAATTAATCTGAATAAAAGTGTACTCTTTCCGGTGAATTCAAGCATATAATATTAGATTAGACACCCTTCCTTTTATCATTGCAGAACAGTTTAAATACCTCGGGGTAAACATCACAAGTAAACATAAAGCTCTTTATCAACAAAATTTCGTCGTCTGCATGGAAAAAATTAAACAAGACTTGCATAGATGGTCAACCCTTCATCTCACACTAGCTGGAAGAATTAACACTGTTAAGATGAATATTCTTCCTAAGCTCCTTTTTATTTCAAAACATACCAATATACATTAATAAATCGTTCTTTAAGCAATTAGATTCAACAATAACCTCATTTATTTGGAATTCTAAACATCCACGCATCAAAAGAGCGACCCTACAAAGACAAAAGGCAGAAGGCGGCATGGCTCTACCTAACTTCCAGTTTTATTACTGGGCGGCAAATATACAGGCGATAAGAACCTGGACACAAATAGAAGAACATACACAGGCATGGACCGCAATAGAAGTAAAATCCTGCAGTACTTCTTTGTATTCCTTGCTCTGCGCTCCAATAAACACGTTATCGGCAATACACTAATAACCCAATTGTGCTCCACTCACTTAGAATCTGGAACCAATGTAGAAAGCATTTTAAGACGGAGAAGCTTCTTTCTGTGGCACCCTGCAAAAGAACCACCTCTTTCAACCCTCACAAACATATGCAGTTTTAATATCTGGAAAAATTTGGAATTAACTTGCTTAGAGATCTTTATATAGACAACGTCTTTGCATCCTATGAACAATTACATTCCAAATTTAACATTCCAGCTACAAATTTCTTTCACTATCTTCAAATCAGGAACTTTGTTAAACAGAACCTTCCAGATTTTCCTCATCTTGCACCCTCATCCACGCTGGAAAAATTATTGCTCAATTTCAAGGAGTTAGACTCCATCTCTACAATATATAAAATCCTTTTACAATCCCTTCCTTTCAAAGATCCAAGAGGACACTGGGAAAATGACCTCTCAATTAATATATCAGAAAAGGAGTGGAAAGTAGCAATGCAGAGAATTCACTCAAGCTCCATATGCGCAAAGCATACAATTATACAACTCAAAATTATATATCGAGCACATCTGTCTCGACTAAAACTCTCAAAATGTTTCCAGGGCATGATCCAACCTGCGAACGTTGCAACCAAGCCCCAGCCTCACTAGGTCACATGTTCTGGGCCTGCACCAAATTAACATTATTCTGGACAAAAATTTTTAATTACCTCTCAGACAGTCTTGGACTCACAATCCCTCCTAACCCATTAACAGCTGTGTTTGGGGTTCTTCCAGAGGGTCTTAAAGTGGAGAAAGACAAACAAATTGTGATTGCATTCACTACACTGTTGGCACGCAGACTTATTCTGATAAACTGGAAGAACCCAAACTCTCCTCTTTAAGTCAGTGGGAAACTGATGTGTTATATTATTTAAAATTGGAAAAATCAAATACTCAGTTAGAGGATCTGTGCAGACTTTTTTCAAAACATGGCAGGATCTAATCAGTAATATTTTGAAATAAGTTTATAAAGCACAGAGAATTTGTTGATTTAGGTATTTTTAAAGCCTTAAATTTTACACCGTTTGGCTTGCTCTCTCTCTCAAGGGTGGGGATCGATCTGTTCTTAGCATAATTTTTTTTGTAAAACTTGATTGCTATGTATTGATTGTAATAAAATTAATAAATAAAAATTAAAAATAATAAAACAAAAAGATGCTAACCCAATGTTCTGTCTTATCAGATTTATAAGTCTGTGGTCTCAATGATGTTAAATATATTGATTTGCCAAAGGTCTTCACACAGGTCTCCATTCCAGTGAACAGAGAAAGTATTCCACTACAAGAAGATATCGATAAGTGGGCATATCTTAAAGAGGTACGTCTATCTCATATTGACTCTGAAGTTGATCTTTTAATAGGAATCAACTACCCAGAAATCTTCAAGCAGTCACGAATCATACCTAGCCAAGGAGGTGGACCTCACGCCATGAAGACTGCACTTGGATGGGTAGTTGGTGGACCATACAAAGAAATAAATGACCTGCAAAACAAAGTGGTAAGATGCCCAAACATTCAATCAATCGTGTGTCAATAACAGAGATTGAAGATATGCTGCTGCAACAGTATAACACAGATTTTCCAGAGCGCAGCTGTGAAGAAAAGGAGGAGATGTCACAAGAAGACATCAAGTTCATGCGCATAGCCTCAGAATCTGCAAGACTGGTAGGTGGCCACTATTGTTTAAATTTGCCTTTGAAGGATGAAACACTTAAAATCCAAACAATCGCTGTATTGCTGAACAGCGTGCTATTGGACTCAAAAGAAAATTGAGCAAAAATTCAGGTTTCCATGAAGACTATAAAGCCTTCATGAAAGACATTATAGACAATGGTTATGCTGTTAAAGTACCCAAAGAAGCCTGAATTGCAATGAAGGCAGAGTGTGGTACATCCCACATCATGGTGTGTATCATCCAAAGAAAAATAAGATTCGAGTAGTCTTTGACTGCAGAGCCACCTACCAGGGGATTTCACTTAATGAACAATTACTAAAAGGTCCTGACCTAACTAACACACTCATTGGCGTCCTTACAAGATTCAGAAAGGAGCCAGTAGCCTTAATGGCAGACATTAAGTCAATGTTCTACCAAGTTAAGATACCAGACAAAGACACAGATCTTTTACGTTTTCTATGGTGGCCTGAAGGTAATCTAAGTAAAGACCTAGAAGAATTCAAAATGACAGTACATCTTTTTGGTGCTACTTCTTCACCCAGTTGTGCTTCTTATGCTTTACGTAGAACAGCCAAGATGCCAGAGATACATTTCCTGAGGAAGCTGTTAACACCGATCTCAACAACTTCTACGTGGATGACTGTTTAAGGTCAGTGACACAGAAGAACAAGCAATAAAGCTGGCAAAGACCTCCAAGCTCTATGCTCAAAGGGGATTCCATTTGACTAAGTGGGTGAGTAACAACAGAGCAGTTTTATTGTCCATACCTGAAGAAGACAGAGCTCACGAACAAAAGGACTTAGATTTGAGCCACAGTCTCCTTCCCACAGAGTGTGCCCTGGGCATCCAGTGGTGCACAGAAACTGACAGTTTCAAATTTCAGATTAAGTTACAAAACAAGCCCGCTACAAGGCGTGGTATTCTGTCTGTTGTTAGCTCAGTTTATGATCCACTTGGTTTTTCTAGCACCTGCCTTACTGCCAGCAAAGCTTATTCTAAGAGACTTATGTAAAGAGAAATGTGGGTGGGATGAAGAAGTAGAAGTCAAACACATTCAGAAATGGAAAAATGGATGGATGATTTGAAGTTACTTACAGACTATAAAGTGAATAGATGCTTCAAACCTACTGGGTTTGGAACCATAAAGACAGCACAAATGCACCATTTTGCAGATGCTAGTGAAGATGGATATGGCACTGTCACTTACCTTGTTTTAACAAATGAAGAGGGCAAAAGGCATTGTTCATTCCTGATGGGCAAGTCAAGAGTTGCACCATTGAAGCAGGTCAAATTCCAAGATTAGAGCTGACAGCAGCCGTTGTGGCAGTAAAAATGGACAAAATGTTTAAAGGTGAGCTTCAAATGCCCTTACAAGAATCTACATTTTGGACTGACAGCACCACGGTGCTAAAATACATCTCAAATGAAAGCACTAGATTCAAGACCTTTGTTGCCAACAGAATCTCCGTGATCAGAGATCATTCACAACCTTCACAGTGGAGGTATGTCACATCTGTCCTTAATCCAGCTGATCAAGCATCTAGAGGGCTGAGCATAGAAAACTTTCTCAAAAGCACCACATGGTCACATGGTCCAAGTTTCTTATTGAAGTCAGAACGTGAGTGGCCAAAAAGACCAGATCAACTGAACGATTCACTTTTGAAGAAGATCCAGAAATTAAAACTTGTGCAGTTAACATGACAAGAATAGAAGAGACAACTGAACCCATCAACAAACTAATCACTTACTTTTCAGATTGGCATCGCTTGAAGAAAGCAGTGGCTTGGTTCTCAAGTTTAAAGACTTACTGCTGCACTTAAGAAATGAAAAAAAACATTTCAACTAGAAGTCAGTCAATCTCAAAAGAAATCCAGAAGAACAAAAATCACTCATCACAAAGCACATGAAAAATATAAACGGACTTTAAAACCAAGACAATTTCTCTAGATGACTTAGTTAAAGCTGAAACAGAGCTTATCCGTCTAAGTCAACAGCAAGAATTTCCAGAAGAATTAAAAGCTCTAAAGAAAAGACTTGTTTAAAAGAACAGTCAAATCTATAAACTCGACCTGATCATACAAGATGGAATATTAAGAGTTGGAGGAAGACTCAGTAAAGCTGCAATGCCCGAAGAAGCTAAACATCCTGTAATTCTACACAAACATTCACATGTTGCTTCTCTCATATTGCAGCACATTCATAAACGCGTCGGACATTGTGGGCACAACTACGTGCTCGCACAATTACGCCAGAAATACTGGATACCTCAAGCAAATTCAGCTATCAGAAAAATAATTTCAAAGTGCACAACATGCAGAAGATACAATGCGAAAGCAGGTGAGCAAAAAATGGCAGATTTGCCAGAAGATCGCTAGCACCAAACCAACAACCGTTCACTAATGTTGGAGTTGATTATTTTGGTCCCTTCCAAGTCAAAAGAGGAAGAAGTCTAGTCAAGAGGTACGGAGTAATCTTCACATGTCTAACAACCAGAGCTCCGCACATAGATATCGCACATAGCTTAGACACTGATTCTTGTATCCAAGCCATACTCCGATTTACGGATAGAAGAGGACAAGTTAAAATCATGCGCTCAGACAATGGAACAAATTTTGTTGGAGCAGAAAGAGAGCTACGAGAAGCTATTAAAAAACTGGAACACAAAAAAATCAGTGACGCCATGATGCAAGAACAAATCAAATGGATTTTCAATCCACCATCAGCCTCTCATCAAGGTGGAGTGTGGGAAAGACAAATCAGAAGCATAAGAAAGATCTTAAATTCAACACTAAACCAACAAACACTCGATGATGAAAACCTTCCTACAATGATGTGTAGAGTGGAATCAATACTCAATAACAGACCCCTTACGAAGACATCAGATGACCCAAATGATTTGGAACCACTCACACCCAATCACTTGTTATTATTGAAGACAAAACCTGAAATACCACCTAAACTCATTTCAGAAAATGAACCATACCCAAGAAGACGCTGGAAACAAATTCAATACATGGCGATTTGTTTTGGAAAAGATGGACAAAAGAGTATTTGCCAATACTTCAAAACGTCAAAAGTGGCTTGCACCAAGAAGAAATTTTGAACCAGGGGACGTTGTTCTAATTGTAGATAAAGCTACACCTCGCAATTCCTGGGTAATGGGTCGAGTCATCAAGACAATGCCAGATGCCAAAGGTGCAGTCAGAAGAGTTTGTGTGCAAACCAAAACCAGCACACTGGACAGACCCGTGAATAAACTGTGCCTACTTCAAGAAACAGCCAATGTTTGAAATATGAAATTTTTAAAATGTTTGTTTGCAGTGTTATTGCTAATGATTTGAAAAGAATAGTTAATATAAAAGTAATTGGCTCATATTGAAGTAAAGTATAGTAATTGTCTCCGCTCCTGCATAGCCAATTAGGGGCCGGAAATGTAAGAGCCAATCTTAGAAAGTTAAAGTTTTAAGTTAAACTCATATTAATGTTTGCTTAATTTGAATAGAATATTAATGTCTTTCATAGTCATAACTTATGGTATAGTCTTTTCCCCCTATAAGTTAACAAGAGATAGAACCTTCTTACTATAACTGAGTAACAGTGTGATAATAAGCTCAGTTTGTTTAGAACAGGTCCCAGTAAAGAGGGACTTGAAAGACCCATTTTAAGCTTAGAAATGGGATAAGCATACAGTTTTCTGACCGTTTTGAAATGGTTCAGAAATGTTAAGTAAATAGTAACGATTTGAGATGTAACAAGATTAAGCTTAGAATTGAACTTTTCTTAACATTAATTTTTCTTTTTTTGCTATTTTAATTTTCCTTTTTTGTATCAACTGTTTTACTTTGAAACTTAACTAAACTTTTAAAACTGAAGATATTTGTCTGTGGAATCATTTCTGCACGTCAGGCTTTTTTGAATCCCATTTTTGAGTTGAAGCTGCAGAACTTTGGTAATTTTGGGAAAACGCAAACTACATGTACAGACTTCATTGCCCTTTTGGGAGACCAGTCTGGTTTGATGGCTCCCCTCTTGTGGGCACTTTGATTTGTATTATTTCGGACTTAAGTGCTTGGGACTTTCTAGTTCATAACAAGAAGATTTGGTCAAAGTTGAGACCAAAATAAAGAATGGACAACATGAGATTGTGGGACAAGAAATAAAACAACAGGCTAACAGAAAGGACAATGAGAGGATGAAAGAGACCACTGTGGGCAGGGGACTCAGGGTCACAATGCTGTCTTTAAGAATTGAACAATTAAAGAGAAATCTACAGCTGTGTCCCCATCACATCCATCTGTCTGCTCATGTGTGACATTGACGTCTGTGATGATTAAACACAATGTTTATATGGTGGGTGTGGAACATAAAGAGCCATAAAGTCAGAAGAATTAAAATTACACACACACACACACACACACTTGTTGTTCACTTACTTCAGTTTCTCTAATTTACAGTTTTCACTCCTCAGCCCCTCACACAGCTGATCCACTCCTGAATCCTCCATGTTGTTGTTGCTCAGGTTCAGTTCAGTCAGTCGTGAGTGTGGAGAAGAAAGAGCTGAGGAGAGAGCTGAGCAACATCTGGAGGTGAAACCACAAGCATACAGTCTGTAGAGATAAAAGAGAGAAGTGAGGACAAGTGGACAGACAGAAAGACCAATAAGTGACATAATGACTACAAGCAGAGCTGGATGCTCAGGTGTGTCACTGAACAGCAGGCTGCTGCTAGCATTTGAACTGAAACACAATTTGAACTCCACACCAATGCTGCCCTTCAAGGCGCTATATATCTGAAGCATCTTCTGTCTGTCAGGTTGCCCTGAGTGATGAGAGGACGTCAGTCATCACACTGGACAGGAGTGTCACACAGCAGCACTGACCTTGTCATCCACTTCAGTGTTCAGATGCTCTTCTCTGAGTTGGTGACAGCTGAGTGATAAACTCAGATTTCTGTCCATCATTCAGGACTCAGGGTGAGGACACAACTGAAATGATTGACAGGAGGCCATTTACAAATGCCAGCCTCTCCAGATGTTCAGTGACAGCAGCTGTAAATCAGTCAGCCTTTATTTTATAGAGCGCTAGTCACAAACTGACAACACAAACAAGAGGACAAATAAACACAATGAGCCAAAGATAAATAAGTGACAAGGGAGAGGTGACAGGAGAGGTGATGGGACACAGGAGGACATGTCAGTCCAATCAAGGAGGGACACACAGAGAGTCACCGGCTACTCACAGTGATGCTCCACTCTGTTCAGTCATCTTCTCTAAGGCCTATCAGCCACCTGAGCTTAATGGACAAACTCCACTCAGTCGGCTGGTGACACGAGTTCAAGGTGACGGGCTTGTTGTGTCATAGCGAGGGTCGCTCAGTGTCACCACACACACCAGCTGTCACAGACATTGTGGACTGAAGAGCTTTGGTGGTCCAGTAGAGAGTTTGGACCCTGGACAGGCCTCTGCTCTTCATGGAAACTTAAGCACCAAATTTATAAAATGAATAATAAGTGAGACAGACAAAGAAAATAAAAATGTGTTTGAGTGTTACTGTGACAAAGTGGATAAATGAGCACTGTTTACAAATTAGAATCTGGCAAATATTGATAAAGACATTCCAGATAAAAAATATGAAAAGACACAAAGCCATCCCCTTTATTTTATATAGCGCCTTTCAATCCCAAGTCACTTTACATGTCTATCTCTTTCCTTGTATTCCTACTCTGAGCACAGGCAGGTGAAGTGACTCACTCAGGGTCACACAACATGTAATAATAATAATAATAATAATAATAATAATAATAATAATATTTAATTACATTTATATAGCGCTTTTCTTAGTACTCAAAGCGCTATCCACACAGGGAGGAACCGGGAAGCGAACCCACAATCTTCCACTGTCTCCTTGTGACAGGCAGGAACTGAACCCGTGTCATTGGGATGGCAAGTGTGGCACCCCAGCCACAGGCCACAGAACTGGGAATCAGGATTGGCCAGAATGACAGAGGAGGCGGGACATGAGCTCTCAGTCAGCCTGAGAAGGTGTGAGGAGAAGGCGGCCATCTCAGTGAATTTGATTTATCAGGCCTTTGATCAAATGGGACGCTTTGGTGTCTTTAGATGACCTAAAATGTCGACTGACTGAAGTGTTTGATTATTGTGTTGTTAAACATTTGGTCAAAGTGTGAAGGCTAAGGAGGGCTGAAGTGACACACAGACACTCAAACGTGTGACATGAACAGGACAGTGGCACAGTGGTTAGACACACATCAGGGACCAGGGTGCAAATCTGAACACACGACTGAGCTCTCGGCTCTCGGTGCTGATTCTTTATTATTTTATGTTCATAAGACTTTAGAGAATTGGCTGACTTTACATTTTAAATCAAGTACTCAAGGATGTGGTGACAATAAACTTCTAAAGTAAAATGTGTACAAATAAGAGTGACATGCATGTGACAAGGGCCACAAATCAAATGTCATTGCACAAAATCTGAAGTGTCACAAATCTACAATAAGGAGGACACACTGAGCTGAGTTTTTTGCTAAATAAAAAACACAAAAAAAAAAATTGAAAGCTCAACAACTTAAATCTTCTTAATGGCTGAAAACAAAATGAGCTAAAAATGGGAGAAGCGGACAAGTCAGCGCCGCACTTCCTGCAATGTGCAGGACTCGAGAGCGCCAGAGTTTTGACTCCTTTAGAAGCTTCAAGGCTGAGTTGAGCCACTCAGTGGTCTCAAACCCCGTGTTTGTTAAACTCTGTTATTGTTATGATTGTTATGAGTTGCAGTATTAATGTATTACTTCTTTTGAGATAGTCAGCTATTTTATGTTTTCCGTGATATCACCTTATAATCCTTGTGTTTCCATATTTTGTGTGTCTGTTTGCTACAGAGTGACAGACAGGGTCACATTGAGCGTTGTGTCAAAGGTCAAGGAACTTTGGGCTTCTGCAATGTCTGAATTTGCACATATAAATAAAAGGATAAGCTTGTGTGTTTAACAGTTGGGTTTACGACTGGTGCTTTGGTTTTTGACTGTGAGTTTGCTTTCCTTTCACTTTCGACACTTTGTGTTTTTGGTCTTTCCTGTTGTTATCTCTTTTCTTGGCTCTTCATTACGATCTCTCTCCCAGTTCATTTTTCTTTCGGCTATTTTCATCACAGACACAATATAAACTTGGGACCATTTAAAATAAATGAAGCAGCGAGAGAAGACGGGTTATCAAAGATATCGGGACCTCAAGTGAGAAGTTAGGATTTAAAGACACAAATGACAGAAGTCCTGACTACATTGTGAAAACTGTACTTGATCTCTCTACTTTTAGCTCCCATAAATCTGCTGAGTTTGTTTTGGTGGAGACCTTAAAAAAAGAACTGCCTGTCAGAAGGTGTTTGATCCTCCAAACTAAGTGATCTGTCACTTACTGTATGTCACAGCACGATGACAAGCCACTCGAATGGCCGTCCGCTCTCATCAGCCTTACTGTCGATGATTTGGTTTGTACATTTAGAGACATTTTAGATTTGTCTGTGAGATCAGAGGTGACAGACAGTCCATTGTTAGAATTCAGAGAAGCCATTAAATCAGTCAGTGAACATGAAGTCACATTTGACATGCAAGACAATGAAGCTGACTGGAGGAATCTGCACTGATATTTCTATTTTAAAAGGCTTTAACTCCATAAATCAAAGACAAGCTCACTAGTCAGGATGTGTGAAAAACAGTTAAATGAATCAGTCTTGGGCAATGCATAGGATCACATTGAAGCTAAGGAAAATTAGAAGCAAAACACGAATGAGGGCCATTTTCAGGATCTTTAGCAGACAAAAAAAAAATCCAGCAGAAGCTATGGAACTAAGAAAAACAAGTGTCACTTGTTAGAATAAAAATCGTGAATTGCAGAAAAATGACATTTTTGTTCTGGTGAACGAGGTAGCTGGTAAACTAAAGTGGTAAGATTTGGTGTGATGGGTCCTTGTAGTCAAAACCCTTTTTAATTGCACCTGCTTATACCTCAAATAAAGAAATGATGGTGATAATCAATTGTTGAGTATTAGAGAATGTTATGAGCTCCTCTTTAGTAAAACAATTGTAAATAAAAACTGTTCATTTATAATTTAAACCTCAAGTGTTCTCTGTGGACAATGAGCCCTCTTGGAAATCATCAATGTCTACTTAAGCTATAGAGAGAAACACAAAACTTCTTCATGACCCTATCATCTGTTTCAGATGTTATTTGAGGTTTTCATGGTCACAAAAGGACAATCCCCATTGATTGGAAACGTAAGGACATAACATCTTCTGTGGTTGTCCTTGTTGATCTCCTTTATTGTTATCTCAGCCTTTCTGTAATCCACTCGCCTTTTTGTCTTCATGCTGTTCTAAATTTCAAAGCGTCTTTAATAAGCACAAATGTCCAAAATTACCACCACATCACCAATATGACTGGCGATTGAATTATCAGCAGGGTGCTGTTACCTAAAGGGAATGTTTATGTTTTATTTAAACCTGAGAGTAAAGACGTGGAATATTGTAAAAAGAAATTTAAAAAAGGATTCATTAAACCTTACAAAAGTATAATTTTTTAGAAAGATAATAAATATGGGTCTGCAGTCATGTAAGAATTATAATGAAATAAATCAAATCACAGGAACACATGAGTATCCCCTTCTCCTTATCTCCACCATATTAAATCAAGTAACTTGTTCTATTCCATTTCCTAAACTTAATTGAAGAAGTGATTATAACTTAATTCACATTATATAGGAAGATGAATAGAAAATCAGTGGACACAATGAAAACAAGACAATGTCCTTTGTGTGAGCCAATAACCCAGCGGTATTTTAGTCATGTGGACATTTTGATTTGTATCATTTGGAACTTAAATACTTGAGAACTCTCTAGTTCATAACAAGAGGATGTGGACAACATCGAGACCCAAAAAATGGACAACATGGGATTGTGGGACAAGAAAACATCATACTGAACAGAAAGGAAAACAAGAGGATGAAAGAGACCACTGTAGGCGAGGGGCTGAGGGTCACAATGCTGCACTTTAAAAATTTAACAAAGAGAAATCTGCAGCTGAGTCCTTGTCACGTCCATCTGTCTGCCCACGTGTGACACTGACGTCTGTCCTGATTAAAAACAATGTTTATATGGTGGGTGTGGAACATAAAGAGCCGGGGCCCTCAAACTATGGTCCTGCAAGGTCATTTACCCGGCCCCGCTGCATCCAGCGTCATTAGCATCGGCTGAGGGACGTGGTGACACAACGCCCTGGGGCAGAGTACAAGTCGAGCCACCAACACCACGCTGAGGTAGACAGGTAGTAGCCAGGCCCAAAGCAGGACCCCCTAATCTCCCACAGTCACTAGATGCCTACACAACAGCAGGCCAAATTTGGTCAGCTGCTCACACCCTGGACCTGACTGGAGCCCCACAGCACCACCTGCACCAACAGAAAGTGTGTGGATTGATTACTGCCTGCTACCCAGTATCCAGAAGTACAGGGCAACAGCAGATGTGATAGCTACGCTCATCCACCCCAAAGAAGTAATAGCCATTGTGCATTCCTAGGAAACAATTATGTCAGAGAAAAGACAAACTGACTCCGAGTGCAGGAAATTCAAAGAGCAACGGACCTACCATTACTTTATCATGCAGGGCAAGGAGAGAGCTGTGTGTCTGGTGTGCCAGGAGTCAGTCGCCGCGTTCAAGGAATACAATTTGCGTCGACACTACTGAAACTCAATGTTGTGTATTGTATGTTCAGTAATAAGTTCAATTTATATTGATGTTGATTGATATTCCTGTTGTTGGTAACTTCCTGTAGAATGTTAGTGGGTGGGATTTTCGAAGGAAAAGGAGGTTCTTAAAAAAGGCATTCTGGTCTTTTTCTTTGTACTGAGAGAACCTAATGAGAAACTGACACAATTTTTACAGTTATTAAAATACTATATTAAGAATCACTATCAACGCCTGTGTGTCATCAATAGATATTATATTGGCGACGAGAGGAGGAGAAGAAGCCCTGAATCGAAAAAAGACAGAGAAGACGGTGACGAAGTTTTGGTATTAATAACTGTGTTTGGTTACTGCTTTTTCACAATGGCCACGTTGGGTCGTATCGACGAATTCAATGCTGAGACCGGGGTGTGGGAAGAATACGCAGAGAGGCTTGAGTGCTTTTTTCACGCAAATGACATCGATAATCCAGAGAAGAAGAGATCAATTTTACTAAGCGTGTGCGGAGCCGCAACATACTTCACCTTGCGCTCACTGTTGGCCCCCACTCCACCAAGCGCTGTTCCATATAAGGACATAGTCGAGTGTCTCCAGCGTCATTATAATCCTGCACCATCGGAAATTGTACAACGGTTTCATTTTCACAGTTATAAGCAACTGCCTAATCAAAGTATGTCATGCTTCATTGCTGAACTGAGAAAACTTTCAGTGCATTGTAACTTTGGTGAACAACTCGAACAGATGCTGCGCGATCGCATAGTCTGTGGTGTGGCCGATCCTTTACTGCAGCGTCAGCTACTAGCGGAGCCAAAGTTAACATTCAAAATAGCGGAGGAGCGCGCTTTAGCGGCAGAAATGGTGAACCAGAATGCGCAAATGCTGAGGACTGAGAAGACTCTACCTGCTAACGACGTGGAAGAGGTACATAAAATGATTCAATCGAATAAAGCTCAGAATACAAGATCATCTGTATTACAAGAAAGTGATGGCAGAAAGTGTTTCCGATGTGGCAGGGCTCATACAGCTACAGCATGTAAATTTAACACATCTGTGTGCCATTACTGTCAGAAAAGAGTACATTTAGCTTGCATGTGTTTTAAAAGGCACGCTCTACTCAACTACTTTCAGATCTAGAAACTACAGCATTAGAGACACAAGAAACCAGTATAGTCACAGTGAATGCCCAGGATGAGTATGTGGTACATAGTACAGAAATGGAACATATAACCCGAAAGAAACCCGCATATAAGACTACAGTTTCACTGAATGGCCAGCAACTAAGAATGGAAGTTGATTCTGGATCAGCCTGTAGTTTGATTAGTAATGATACTTACAAGAACCTGTGGCCAAATAACCCACCTCCACTGGTACGTACAGATGGTATATTGCGGCAGTGGTCTCAGGCCCCACTCCAAGTGCTAGGTAAGATCAAAGTTCAGGTTGAGTATCGCCAGAAAAGACCGACCGCCTTATCACTTCTTGTTGTTCGGGCAAGGGTACTAGCTTGTTAGGACGAGACTGGTTTGAAGCACTTGGAATAGAATTAACAGGGGTGCACGTAATTCAGCAGCACTATGTGATAGCTCTCCTGGAAAGGTATGCAGAAGTGTTCCAGAAAATTGGCGTGTAGAGGACCACCCATTTCAATTGAAGTGGACCCTACAGTTTCACCAAAATTCTTTAAGGCTCATCCTGTACCTTTTGCTCTTAAGCAGAGGATTGATGAGGCATTAGATGATCTGGTTGAGCAAGGCATTTTCGTACCAGTGCGACACTCAAAATGGGCAACACCCATTGTCCCTGTCACAAAAAGGGATGGAAGTTTAAGAATCTGTGGTGATTACAGATGTACTGTTAATACGGCAGTAAAACCTGATGTTTATCCCTTACCAACTGTTGCAGAGATGTTCTCCACACTGGCAGGGGGTGTCATTTTCACTAAATTAGACCTTAAACAAGCCTACCAGCAGCTAGTTCTTAATGAACCTTCAGCTGAGCTGTTAAAATTAATACACACAGGGGCTGTACAGGGCTCAACAGCTGCGCGTTGCCATTTTCCAGCGTTTTATGGATACTTTGCTCGCAGGTATTCCAGGTGTACAGCCATACCTGGATGATATTTTAATCACTGGGAAAACTCCAGAGGAGCACGATACACGTTTGGAGAAAGTGTTATGTCGAATCTCTGAAGTTGGACTTAGACTTCAAAAGGAAAAATGTGTTTTTGCTGCTACTGAAGTGGAGTTTCTCGGATTCAGAGTAGATAAAGAGGGCATCCATCCCACCAGTGAGAAGGTGGAAGCTATCATGAATGCACCAGCTCCCCGCAACAAGACACAGCTTCAGGCATTTCTAGGACTTTTGAATTTTTACAGTTGTTTTCTTCCAAACAAGGCCACCATTCTGGAACCACTGCACAGACTTCTTGACAAGTCAATGGCATGGCACTGGGCTGCTGCCCATGACACAGCTTATAAGCGGGCAAAAGCACTACTCAAAGCAGATGGACTGCTTGTGCACTACGATGTTAAGAAGCCTCTTGTATTGGCATGTGATGCCTCTCCTTATGGCCTTGGAGCTGTACTGAGCCATGTAGAGCCTGATGGTATGGAGTCCCCAATTAGTTTTGCTTCACGAACACTGTCGACCACTGAACGCAATTATGCTCAAATAGATAAGGAGACTCTTGCTGTTATTTTTGGTGTAAAAAATTAATCAGTTCTTGCAGGGCGTCAGTTTACGATTTGCACGGACCACAAGCCACTCCTTGGTCTCCTACATCATTCTAAACCCATGCCACAGATCTTGTCGCCTCGTATGCTTCGCTGGAGTCTCTTGTTGGGTGCATACAACTATCAGTTGTGCTACAGACCAGGAAAAGAGTTGACAACCGCTGATGCCTTGAGCCGCTTGCCTATAGCAAATCCTGTGGCTGAAACACCACCTCCTCTTGAGGTCCTGCTCTTGGAATCTGTGCCTAATGCACCTATTCATGCTAACCAAATTGTTGCGCTTACTCAGAAGGATCTAGTTCTGTCTCGTGTACTGCACTGGCTTTTGCATGGCTGGCCTCATGAAGTCCCAGGTGACGATTTCATACCCTTTACCAACAGACAGAATGAACTCTCAACTCACAAGGGTTGTGTTTTATGGGGTAGCCGCGTTGTAGTACCTGTTCTAGCATGGGACGATGTACTTAAACTACTTCATGACTCCCACCCTGGCATAGTCCACATGAAGTCTCTGGCTCGAAGTTATGTATGGTGGCCAGAAATGGACGGACAAATAGAGAAAGCTGTAAAGTGTTGTACAACATGTCAACAGTTGCGGCATGCACCATCAAGGGCACCACTTCACCCCTGGGAATGGCCAGCTAAGGCTTGGTCTCGATTCACATCGATTTTGCTGGACCATTTCAAGGAAAGGTCTTCTTTATTTTGGTAGATTCCCATTCCAAGTGACTGGAGGTGTCTCTTCTACGCTCCATGTCTGCAAACGCTGCCATCGACACTTTAAGCCCTATCATTGCTACACATGGGTTGCCAGATATTATTGTCTCAGACAACGGTGCAGCATTTACATCTGTTGAATTCAAAGAGTTCACAGAAAGAAATGGGATCCGCATGTGACAACAGCCCCTATCATCCGTCCTCAAATGGGCAAGCAGAGCGAATGGTTCAGACAACAAAGGATGCTCTACGGAGAATCATAGCTGGTAATTGGCAAACACGCCTTGCAAGATTTTTGTTATCTCAGCACACCATGCCCAACTCTTCCACAGGGAAGAGTCCTGCAGAGTTGCTAATGAAAAGACGACTGACCACTGCACTGGATCGCCTTAACCCAGACTTTCAAGCTGACATGCATATGAAGCAAGGGGAGCTAGCACAAAAGCATGGGGGTGTGTTTAGGCAATTTCGACCCTTACAGACAGTATATGCACGCAATTTTGTAGGAGAACCACAATGGATGCCGGCAGTAGTGCAAGAGGCAACTGGCCCTGTGTCTTACCGTGTGCAAACAGAAGATGGACACATTTGCCGTCGCCATGTTGATCAGCTTCGAGAGAGGATGATAGATGAAGGACCAGTGCCCGAAGCAGAGTCAATGCAGCAGCCAGTTACCACTGTTCAGCAGCCTCCTGGTAGCCCAGAAATACCAACTTCTTCCAAATCTACTCCAGATAATGATACAGTAGTGACACCAACCACTGAAACTGGTAAACCTGTGAATGTTAAGACCCCACAACCTATGGTGTCACTAAGACCCCGTAGAGCTCTTGTTAAGCCAAGACGTTACAAAGATATTTAAAACTGGGGAAAAGGAGTGTTGTGTATTGTATGTTCAGTAACAAGTTCAATTTATATTGATGTTGATTGATATTCCTGTTGTTGGTAACTTCCTGTAGAATGTTAGTGGGTGGGATTTTCGAAGGAAAAAGGAGGTTCTTAAAAAAAGGTATTCTGGTCTTTTTCTTTGTACGGAGAGAACCTAATGAGAAACTGACACAATTTTTACAGTTATTAAAATACTATATTAAGAATCACTATCAACGCCTGTGTGTCATCAATAGATATTATACTCAACATAAAGTCAAATTTGATTGTTTGGTTGGTCAGGTGAGAAAAGACAAAATATTAAAACTGAAAAATGGATTGACAGCTCAGCAAAATGCTTTCGTTAAGCAGAAGCAGCTAAATATTTCATCACTTCGAGCAAGTTTTCAAGTTGCCAAGCTAATAGCCCAGTGGCAGACCATTCGTAGAGGGAGATTTCTTAAAGAATGTCTTCTTTAAGTTGCCAAAGAGATGTGTCCAGAGAAGGCTAATTTATTTAGTACACCGAGTCTTTCAGGACTTACAATTACATGAAGGACTGAAGAAATGGGGACAATCTGCATCAGCATTTGCAAAACTCCTCACAAAAACTTTGCTATTTTTCATTGGCACTTGACGAAAACAATGATGTTTGTGATTCTGCACAACTTCTAATCTTTATTCATACGACAAATGATCATTTCAAAGTCACAGAGGAGCTTGCTGAACTGCAAAGTATCAAAGGAACAACAACAGGAAAGGATATCTGTGAAGAGGTTAACCAAACAGTGAATGATTTGGAGCTGGACTGAGCTAAACTGGCCAGTCTGACAACTGATGGAGCTCCTAGCATGGTGGGCTATTTGAAAGGAGGGGTTGCACTCATTAACCAAGAGATGGACAAACACAACAATTCACATCCAGTAGCCATACACTGCCTCATCCACCAAAAAGCACTGAAGTGGGACTCTCATGAAAGTTGTGGTGTCCTGTGTTAACTTCATTAGGGCTCATGCACTAAACCACAGGTAGTTTCAGGACTTTCTGTCTTAGCTGAATATTGCCTGTGAAGATATTCTGTACCACACAGAAGACCGTTGGCTGAGTCAAGGGAGAGTTTTGAGATGTTTTTATGACTTACTTCTAAAGGTTTCTGCTTTTCTGCTTTCAAAAACAAAGAAAAGTACCAGAGCCTAAAGATGTAGAATGGAAATGGCACCTTAGCTTTGTGAAAGATGTGAAAGAGCTACACAACAGTTTCAATGTGCAACTTTAAAGAAAGGGAGGCTCATCCGTGATATGCACTCACATGTGAAAGCATCTGAATTAAAACTGGACCTCCTTGTCAAATAAATGCCGTCTCCTCACTATTTAAAAGCTGTTGGCAGAGAAACCAAAAATGTGTGGATTCACTGGAAATGTTGAAAATGGAGTTTCAAATGAGATTTAAACAGCTTCATTTCCATGAATCAATCAATCAATCAATCAATCAACATTTATTTATATAGCACATATTCATACAAAAAGATGTAGCTCAAAGTGCTTTACAAAATGAATAGAAAAATAGAAGACACAATAAAAATAAAAATAAGTCAACATTAATTAACATAGAATAAGTAAGGTCCGGTGGCCAGGGTGGACAGAAAAAACAAAAAAAACTCCAAAGGCTGGAGAAAAAAATAAAATCTGTAGGGGTTCCAGACCAAGAGACCGCCCAGTTCCCTCTGGGCAATCTACCTAACATAAGTCAAACAGTCCTCTTTGTATTTAGGGTTTTCATGGAAAGACCTGATGATGATGGTCACGTAGACTGTATGAACAGGACATACAGCTTTTCCAGAACCCATTTTCTGTTGACATTGAAATTGTTGATCTGATTTACCAAATGGAACTGGCTGAACAACAGAATTGTGAAAGACGCATTCAGGTCAAGCAGCCTTACTAATTTCTATGCATCTCTCCTCTCTGAGACACTTCTTAATCTCGCTCTGTACTTAAAATGGCAACCATCTTTGGCATGCACTGAATGAAACATCTGAAATCTCCAACCAGATCAAGACTAACTGAGACACACTTGGATCACTTGTTACGACTGGCAGTGACAAACATGGAACCGGACATTAACTATCTCATCAGCCAAAAGCAGCCCCACACTTCTCATTGAAATACTGGAAAGTGTATGTTGGTTAAACTTGCTCTTCATTTTAAATATTATATTGTTCTTTCGTGTTTTTACGCTACAAAGAAATTATGTGCAGTGTGCATGGAAATTTGGTCAGGCAGCCCCAAACAGTCTGAGGGACCGTGAACTGGCCCCGTGTTTAAAAAGTCTGAGGACCCCTGATAAAAGCCATAAAGTCAGAAGAAGTAAAATTCAACAGACATACACACACACGCATACAGACACACACACTTACTTAGTTGTGTTTACTTACTCCAGTTTCTCTAATTTGCAGTTTTCACTCCTCAGCCCCTCAAACAGCTGATCCACTCCTGAGTAATCCATGTTGTTGTTGTTGAAGCTCAGGTAAAGTTCAGTCAGTCGTGAATGTGGAGAAGAAAGAGCTGAGGACACAGCTGAGCAACATATGGAGGTGAGACAACATGAGGGCAGACTGTGGAGAAGAAGAGAAAGAAATGAGGACATGTGGACAGACAGATATACCATTGGTAGTCTCAATAAATGACATGATGACTACAAGCAGAGCTGGATGCTCAGGTGTGTCACTGAACAACAGGCTGCTGCTAGCATTTGAACTGAAACCCAATTTGAACTCCACACCAATGCTGCCCTCCAAGGCGCTATATACCTGAAACATCTTCTGTCTGTCATCACCCTGAGTGATGAGAGGATGTCAGTCGTCACACTGGACAGGAGTGTCACATAGCAGGACTGACCTTGTCCTCCACTTGAGTGTTCAAATGCACTTCTCTGAGTTGGTGACAGCTGAGCGAAAACTCAGATTTCTGTCCATCATTCAGGACTCAGGGTGAGGACACAACTGAAATGACTGACAGGAAGCCCATTTACAAATGCCAGCCTCTCCAGATGTTCAGTGACAGCAGCTGTAAATCAGTCAGCCTTTATTTTATAGAGCGCTAGTCACAAACTGACAACACAAACAAGAGGACAAATAAACACAATGAGCCAAAGATAAATAAGTGACAAGGGAGAGGTGACAGAAGAGGTGATGGGACACAGGAGGACATGACAGTCCAGTCCAGGAAGGACATACACAGAGAGTCACCGGCTACTCACAGTGATGCTCCACTCTGTTCAGTCATCTTCTCTAAGGCCTATCAGCCACCTGAGCTCAATGGACAAACTCCACTCAGTCGGCTGGTGACACGAGTTCAAGGTTACGAGCTTGTTGTGTCATAGCGAGGGTCGCTCAGTGTCACCACACACACCAGCTGTCACAGACATTGTGGACTGAAGAGCTTTGGTGGTCAGTAGAGAGTTTGGACCCTGGACAGGCCTCTGCTCTTCATGGCCACTTAAGGACCAAATTTAAAAAACTGAATAATAAGTGAGACAGACAAAGAAAATAAAAATGTGTTTGAGTGTTACTGTGACAAAGTGGATAAATGAGCACTGTTTACAAATTAGAATCTGTTT
Organism: Polypterus senegalus; assembly: GCF_016835505.1. NCBI lineage: Eukaryota > Metazoa > Chordata > Cladistia > Polypteriformes > Polypteridae > Polypterus > Polypterus senegalus. Next base: position 124,196 of record NW_024380282.1, read on the forward strand.
GCAAATATTGATGAAGACGTTCAAGATAAAAATATGAAAAGAGACAAAGCCATCCCCTTTATTTTATATAGCGCCTTTCAATCCAAAGTCACTTTACATGTCCAGGTCTCTCCTTGTATTCTTACTCTGAGCACAGACAGGTGACGTGACTCACTCAGGGTCACACAGCATGTGACAGGCAGGAACTGAACCCGCGTCACTGGGATGTCAAGTGCGGCACCTCAGCCACTGGGCCAGTGAACTGGGAATCAGGATTGGCCAGAATGACAGAGGAGGCGGGACATGAGCTGTCAGTCAGCCTGAGAAGGTGTGAAGAGAAGGCGGCCATCTCAGTGAATTTGATTTATCAGGGCTTTGATCAAATAGGACACTTTGGTGTCTTTAGATGACCTAAAATGTCGACTGACTGAAGTGTTTGATTATTGTGTTGTTAAACATTTGGTCAAAGTGTGAAGGCTAAGGAGGGCTGAAGTGACACACAGACACTCAAACGTGTGGCATGAACAGGACAGTGGCACAGTGGTTAGACACACATCAGGGACCAGGGTGCAAATCTGAACACACGACTGAGCTCTCGGCTCTCGGTGCTGATTCTTTTTCATTTTTATTTGGATAAATCGTTAAATTCAAGTATTTAATTCAAGTACTCAAGGATGTCGTGACAATAAACTTCTAAAGTGAAATGTGTACAAATGAGAGTGACATACAAGTGGAAAGGGCCACAAATCAAATGTCAGTGGGCAAACTGAAGAGGCACAGATCTACAACAAGGACACACTGAGCTGAGTTTGTGTGCTTGACTAACAACTGAAATCTTCTTAGTGGCCGACGAGAGGATGAGCCAAAGATGAGGTCAGCCGACAAGTCAACGCTGCCTTTCTGGCATCCTCAGGTTTGAGTGGCGTAGGATTTTTCACTCCTTCAAAAGCTTCAAGGCTGATGTGAGCTGCTCAGTGGTCTTGTACCCAAGTTGGTCACAGTGTGTTATTGTTTTGCCTTGCATTTACTGTATTTAGTTAATATTGCAAATTTAATTCTGTATTTCTTGTTCTTGAGTGCTTTTGGTTTATTTCTGTTATTACCTCTTCTGAATTCTTTACACTTTGAGGTAGTTAATGATATTTTCTGTTTTCCTGTGATGTCATCTTCACTTCTTGTGTGTCACTATTCTGTGTGTCTGTTGTAAAGGAGTTGCTACAAAGTGACAATCAGGGTCACACTAAGCGTTTTGTCAAAGATCAAGGAGTACAAAGTTCAGTCCATTAGACGTCTGTGTTATCTGAGTTTGTGGATGTGACATAAAGAATAAGCACACGTGTGTGTAAAAGTCAGATGTCACAACTGCTGCTTTGTGTTTTCACTGTGAGTTTGGATTTCATTTTCAGTTTTGACCCTCGGCTTTTTCATCTTTCCTGTTCTGATCTCCTCTTCTGGCTCTCGATTCCCATCTTTCTCTCAGTCCCTTTTCTTTCTGCTGTTTTATTGTAGTCCTGATTTAAACTCAGATCATTTAAAAATAGTGAATCAGTGAGAGAAGACGAGTTTATAAAGATAAGAAGCCCCTCAAGGGAGCGGTTAAAGATTTAAAGACCCCAATGACACAAGTGACAACTACTTTGTGACAAACTCTAACTGGTCTTTCTACTTCAAGTGCTCACATAAATCAAAGTGCTGGTGGTCTGCCAGTAGCTGGTGGGAGTCACGTAAAGGACCAGCCAGTCACCATGTGATTTGTTTTACGGAGACCCTAAAATTGGAGTGGATGTTTGAATTAACAAAGGACGTGTTTGATTGTCAGCCAAATCCTGATTCTAAAAATCAGGTCATGTTGGTCATTTGATGTTGCTGCTTGATGAGAAGCCACCTGAATGGACCTTCAAAATGACAAGACAAGTCAGCAGTGATGTCCATCAGTGCTCACCTCTGTGCTGCCCCCCGTGAAGGATCACTTGGACTAAAACGAGTTCCAGAGGTGAACTCCATATTTCTACAGTATGAGTGCGGACAGCCGGAGTTCAGAGGTTAGGATTGTTAATGAAAACTGCAACTAAAGTGGCGAAAAAGTGTTATGTTAAATGAAATAAAAGTGAAAGGAAAAGAGTGAAAAATAAAACTGAACTGAAACTAAAATTGCATAAAGAAAACAAATTGAAATGAAATACAAATCTACTTTTTTCAATTTCTATGAATAACCAGACCAGAGTTCACCAATCAATTAGTCGACAGATTTTGTTGTTTTCCATTCCTGTAGCTCACTCTCTCCGTTGTTTTCTGTGTGTTTTACAAATCTGTTTCTTTACTTGTGCTAATTGTATATTTCTGATCATCAATACTCACCTGAGAGTCTGTCCCTGCGCTCAGTAGAGGGCGCTATACACACACACACTGTATGCTATTGTATTGTACTCAGCTCAGCTCTGGGCGACACTCCAAGGCTGGACCTTCACCTCCACTCACCGGCAGGCAGGCGGGCGGCCGAGCACTTGGACTGACGGACTTTACAGCACAGAAGGGTCTCTGAAGTGTTTGAGGGTCAGTGCTGTCTCTTCATGGCCTCTTCATGCTCAGCGCAGACTCCTTCATCACCGACTGCTCACCACAAAGATTCTGCTACAGGCTGTTTATTCTCCGCCAACTCTACGCTCTTTATAATCAGCATTTTAATTTATAAAGACATCACTTTACACTTTCATGACATACTGGGCACAGGATATAAATTACTTAAAAAAAGTATTAATATGACCGCAGCACACGTGAAATAACTGAGCACTCACGTATGATTACTTGACATTCTACAGCACACGTGATGCCAGCGACAGACGACAACTCTTCTGTGGAGGGCACTGGCACAATGGCAGCCCACCTCAGACTGGCACTTCTATTATTAAACATGTTTTATAACGACTTTATTAAAAAGAGACGTATTTTTTAGAAAATTGTTAACAAAGTACGTAATTATGGAATTTCGGTTTCCATTAAAAAGTTTACATTTTTAATCTTTTTCTATACTAAGATGTTTCAGTGTTTAGGTGTGAGAGGCTGCAGCCCCACTTGTACTTAAAATGTTTTATCAAACATAAATAACGAGACCACCTTGAGTTAGTAGCGAGTTCTTTCTTTTCCTTATTTTTGAAAGTATTTACTTTGTTGTCCTAATTAGTCAGAATGATGTAAGTGGGCGTCACTGTGATGTGATTGGCTTTACACGGCTGAGGGGCTCCACATTCCTGACTACACCGCGGTGCACATGAAGGACGCAGCTGCTGCGTTGGACGCCAATATGAGGCTGCTGGTGATTTGTGATTGACGAGTGAGGAGGTGAAATAAAACAAACTCAGCAATCGGGGAGAGACGACCGGCCGGAGGAAGTTGGTTTGTTGTCCCTTTAGTTCTTAGAGGAGTTCATTAGTGCTAACCGTGTTATTGTTATTAATGGGGGACTCCCAGAATGCATAACAAGATGGCCGCATGTTAATTTAGTGTTGCAGACAGCTGGTTCATTTACAAACATCTTTTCCTGTAATGAACATTTTCTTTATTTTTGAATGTAATGTATTTGTTGCTACATTTGTCCTAATTAGTAACTGTGCCATCTCTGACCAGTGTCTGACCCTGTCACCTGCCTGATGACATCTACTGGGGGGCTAAGGAGTGTTTTCCTTGCTTATCTCCTGCCATGGCACACACTGCAGTTTATTTATCAATGAAGACCCCACACAGGTTGTGTCCCTGTCACTTGTCACTGTTCTGTGGACACTGAGGTGTGTTTCATCTTTCACATTCTCCATGATGGAGAGTCTCATTATTACCTGTAAGCTTCTTTAGATCAGCGTTTCTCAACCTTTAAGTATTTGCGACCTGAGATTTCATAACAGTTTTAATCGTGCCCCCTAACATTTTTTGAAATGTAGCTAAATATTTTATTATACCTACTTAACTTAAATTGACATTTATCTAACTCTATATTTATTTTTCTAGTTTTAGAATATAGTTTAAGTTAATTTGTTTTGGTTTCAACAGATGTTTTATTTTTGATTCTTGTTTTCTTTTTTCACATCTTCGCCTCCCTTTTTGTTACTTGCGTTCCCTAGGGGTTCCGCCCCACAGGTTGAGAACCACTGCTTTAGATAAAACTGAATATGTTACTAATTTGTAACTTACTTATTGTGATTAAAGTTATTCATTCCTGCAGCTATTAATAAAAATTGTTTAAAAATAACACACTCCAAAAATTACAAAACAGATACTCAATGCACAGATATATCTAACAATAACAAAAAATGTCTTTTCTAGAACTTTCTAATCAGTTGTACTTTTCTCATTTCTCAACATTGAATTTCTATATAAATTATTATTTCATTTCTGTTGTTATTGAGCTGCTGTTTCAGGTGGCACTGTGACACACAGCAGTGTATGTTCTGACATGGACCCTCGTCTATTTGTAGGCCTGACACCCCCTGATGGACACACTAATGTCACCCTCAGTGTCCACAGACAGTCAAACTAAACTCATGAAGGTTTTATTACTCACTTGACTCGTCTGCAGCAGATGAGCCCTGCGCCAGTCTCCTGATGCACTCTGGGGTGAGCTCTGTGTCTGACAGGTTGAGCTCCTCAAGTTCTCCACAGCAGCTGATGACAGAGCCCAGCACAGCACAGTCCAGAGGAGATAAAGTCGTCTTATTAAAGCTCATCTTTAAATCTTTCCCAATGGCATCTCTGATTAATTTCTTATTCTGAGTCTCATAGAGCCACTGACACACTCGCAGAGCTTCACTTTTATCTCCTCCCTGTAGTGCCTCTTCAGCTTTCTTCTTCACCCACTCCAGTATTCTCTTTGCTGTCTTCCTCTCAAACTCCCCCAGAACTCCCCAGTGTTTTAAACACAGAATCCCTGGCCAGTCCTGCTAAAAATCGAATGAGAATCTCAAACCGGCCATCTTTACACAACTCCAACTTCTCAAGCAGCTCCTCAATGCCCTCTGATGGATCGAGGTAGAAGGAACAGGCGGCCATGAACTCCTGCAGGGTGAGGTGGTAGAATGTGTAGTCGTGTGCTCCAGAGTGCTTTCTCTCTGAAGGATTTCTTTGAGGAACCCTGAGAGGAATGGAGAGGACAGACTGGCTGGAGACCAAAGGTGGACATCTCAAACTTGTCATAAAACACAAGAGTCCTGTTCACCACCCCATAATAAGCCATCTTTCCTAGTTTGACCAGAATCTCTCGCTGGTCCTTGGCTTCTCTCTTATGATTGGTGAGGATGTTGTGAAGGAACATCACAAAGAGCTCAGTGACAGTTTTGGGGCAGCTCCTCGCTCTTCTTCAGGTGTCATGAAGTGGCTCTTCAGCACAGAGCAGATAATCCAGCAGTATGAGGGGTTGAAGCACATGGTGTACAGGATGGCGTTCTCCTCCACATACTGAAAAGCCTCAGAGCCCTGATCAGCATCACCAAAGAACTTCTTAAAGTACATCAGCCTTTGTTCAGGGAAGAACCCCAGGATCTCTGCAAATCGATCAACTCTCTTCATGTCCAGGGTCTCCAGGGCTGTTGGTCTGGTGGTTATCAGGACTGTACAGCCCTTCAGTAATGTCCTTCTGAACAGGCTGGTGACCAGGATGTGAACAGGAAAGAAGTCATCTGGGTTTGAGCAGAGCTTCTCCTGTGTAAAGTCCAGTTTGTGTTTGTACTCATCCAGTCCATCAAATATAAAGAGGAGAGATTCAGGTTTCTTCAGGATTTCTCTCAACTTTGGGTCATTGAGATATTTATAGTGCCTTACAATCAGCCTGGTCAGAGACATCTGTGGTTCTGTCTCCGTGTCTAGGAGATTGAGCTCCCTGAACTTAAACAGGAACACAAATGCAAACCTCTGGTATTGAGTGCCCCTGGCACAGTCAAACATGATCTTCTGGACCATGGTGGTCTTTCCAATTCCAGCCACCCCACTGACCACTACAATGCTGGGGAAAATCTCACTTCCAGGACTCCTCCTAAAAGCTGCTCAGTCCAGATTCGCTCACATTTCTCTTTTGTCCGCTCCTCTATTAGCTCTGCATGAGTCTCCCCATCTTCTCCAGTTCATGGTGAGTCTCACTGTAGGTTCTTCTGTACTGACCAATGACCATCAGCTCTGTGTATCGAGTCTCAAAGCTCACAACTCTGGTGTGTGGATCTTCAGGAGAAGCTTGATCCTCCAGAGTTCTTGTGGATTCAGACACACCACTGTTGTGTGTCTTATGGAGGCCTGCAAGTGATAAAGAGAACTTGTGAAAAGAAAAACTTGCCAGCTATGTTATATATCTGCACTGTGATATTAATTGCAGGGTTCGATTATGCAGCCATGTGCGGTAGGTCTGTTGTTTGGTGAGATGAGCTTGATTACTTTGGTCTGGGTAAAAAGGAAGGAGAGCAAACAATAAAAAGGTTTTGAAGTTGTTGCACTTACCAGCTGTCAGCGTCTCTCTTTCCTAGACATAAAATTTGGCGACGAGAATGGCTGAGTTTTCCCTTTCACCACCGCCTCCCTTCCTGCTTTTACCCGGTGAGCCTCCGATTCCGTGGACTCGTTGGCTACAATCCTTTGAAGTCTATCTCACTGCCTTGGGGCTTGAGGATGTTTCGCCGCCGCAAAAGGGCGCTACTCGTTCATTGCTTGGGAGCGGAAGGGCAGCGAGTGCTTGGGACTTTGGGACTAGCTGACACATACGATACTGCAGTTACACTTTCGAATGCCCACTTCTCTGCCCCACATAGTGCTCTACTATGGAGATTTATTTTCAGACAGCGCCATCAGCTTCCTGGGGAGATTGTGCATCAGTATGTCGCAAACTTAAGAGGACTAGCTAGCTCATGCAAGTTCGGGGCATTACAAGAGGAAATGATCCGCGACCAGCTAATCGAATGCACCAGCAATGATAAAGTTCGCGAAAGACTTTTGCTTGAAAGGGATGATTTGACATTACCAAATGCAGTCGCAATAGCATTCAGCGTGGAATCTGCAGCTGTTTGTGCGGAGCTTTCGAAACGCTCTGCTTCTGCCTTCCCATCAGACAGTTACGCGCAGCACTCGCAGACGGACGATTCCGCAGCATCCGAAGTCAACGCAACAGACCGAGAACAGACAGTGCAGTTTGTGCAGCGCAGGCGTTCAAGACAATTTCAGCAGCACTGTGGAAACTGTGGATCACGATCACACGCGACCAGAGCTCAAAGCTGCCCAGCACGCGGTCAGACCTGTCGCAGCTGTGGTAAACAGAACCACTTTGCTAAGGTATGCCGTTCTTCTCCAATCAGTGCACACGAACAGACTGCAACTATAATTCACAATGTGATTTCAGGACCAGCAGCTTTCAAGTCATGCACAGTTAGTTTAAATGGTGTGAACATTTCCCTCTTGTTGGACACTGGTGCTACAATGTCCCTCTTAAATATACACACATATAAACAGTTTTTCAGTTCTATGGCCTTGTCTTCACCTACCACTACTGCCAATGGTTATGGGGACTCTCAGATCTCCCTGATGGGTTCAGTCTACCTCACTGTTCAGTATGGCAAAGATGTTCTGCCTAATGTTTGTTTTCATGTTACAAAAAAAGGGGCAAATCTGATGGGGCTAGATCTGTTTCTTGCCCTGGGATTTTCTGTCTTAGATAAAAGTGGCATGCAAATCTTACAGGTAACCTCACTACAACAACAAAAATGGCCTGGACTCTTTACAGGTTTGGGTTGCGTCACTGCCTACACTCACAAGCCTTTACTCAACCCCACTGTCACACCAGTTATACAGCCTTTACGACGTATCCCGCTGGCCTTTCGAGATGGGGTGTCCACTGAGCTGCGGCAGCTACTAGCAGCTGGCATCATTGAACCAGTCAACGCCTCCCCATGGGTCTCCAACATAGTAGTAGCTAAGAAGAAGTCTGGTGGCTTGCGCATCTGCGTCGATCTTCGTGCAGTAAATAAGGCAATAATTCCAGACAAATATCCACTTCCCACTTCAGAAGAACTCACAGCACAGTTATATGGTTCTATCTTATTTTCTAAATTGGATCTTAGGCAAGGCTATTTGCAAGTGCCCCTCCACCCCAGCAGTAGAGACCTCACAGCTTTTGTAACACATGATGGCATGTTTCGTTATACAAGAGTACCATTTGGGTTATGTTCAGCACCAAGCAGCTTTCAAAAAGTCATGTCCTCAGTGTTTGCTGGCATCCCTGGAGTGGTCATATACTTAGATGACATTGTTGTACATGGGCCCACCGCTGCTGTTCATGACAAACGTCTTCACATGGTCTTTTCAGCTCTGTCTAAACACAAACTCACATTGAATGCGGAGAAGTGTGTCTTTGCAGTGCCAAAGATAGAATTTGTTGGATTTCAAGTATCAGCTGCTGGCATATCTCCACTCCAATCAAATGTTGATGCAATCCACGCCATTCCGGAGCCTACATCTGCAGCTGAGGTGGCTTCCTTTCTGGGCATGGCCAGTTACTATTTGAAGTTTTTGCCCCAGTATTCTGTTACTACAGCACCATTGCGCCAGCTTCTGCGGAAGGATGAGCCATGGGTGTGGTCTCCTGATTGTGCCAAGGCTGTTCACCTCCTGAAATCACAGCTTACTTCCCCTCCAATTCTAGCCCACTTTGACATCTCTAGCCCCACGTTTGTCACCTGTGATGCATCTGCTATAGCAGTGGGGCCGTGCTATCACAAAGTCAGGATAAAGTGGAGAAGCCCATAGCTTTTGCCTCTCGTGCCCTCACTGAAACAGAACGGAAATACTCGGTGGGTGAACGTGAGGCACTGGCATGTGTCTGGGCATGTGAGAGATGGCACCTTTACCTGTATGGCCGACATTTCACACTAAGAACAGACCATCAAGCTCTCACTACCCTGCTGTCGGCATCTGGCACTGGACACCGCCCATTGAGGTTACATCGTTGGTCTGACCGTCTTCACCAGTACCACTTTACTCTCCAGTTCACTCCAGGGCGTGAAAATGTTATTGCAGACCTCCTGTCTCGCTCAGTTACATCTTCAGCCCAGCCTCCTGACTCTGACCAAATGGAACATGAGATTGTCCAAATGATGCACATGCCTCTTCAGACTACTATATCTCTCCAAGAACTCAAGGAGGCCTCTGCACATGACCCAGTACTATCCCAGGTATGCCACTTTATCAGGAATGGTTGGCCTAGCATGGCACCTGAGGATCTGTTACCCTTTGCCAGAGTGAAAGAAGAACTCTCCTGCTGGAATGGTTCTTGTGTGGCACGAGGGTTTCGTACTGTGGTTCCAAATGCGCTTCGTGCACGTGTGTTGTCAATGGCACATGAGGGCCACTTAGGTATAGTGAAACTAAAACAGAGATGTCGTGACTTGGTGTGGTGGCCTGGCATAGACAGGGACATTGAGACTCTGGTTAAAGATTGTGTGGCCTGTCTGGTAAGTGGCAAGACAGGTCTCCAGGCCCCTCCCCCATTGCAGCCTATTGCCTGGCCCACCCTACCCTGGGAACATATACAGATGGACATCTCGGGAGAAATCCATGGTGTCCCTCACCATCAGCGTATTTGGTTGTTGTGTATGACTTACACTCAAAATGGCCAGAGGTTACTGCAACTGGCACAGTCACATCCTGTGTCGTCATTAACATTCTGGAATCACTGTTTTCTCGCTGGGGTCTCCCTAAGACCATTACTACGGATAATGGGCCTCAGTTCACCAGTAATCAATTTGCCTCATTTCTGGAATCAAAATGCATTAAACATGTTAAGCACTGCCTATTACCATCCACAGTCTAATGGAGGGTGGAACGTTTCAACCAAACACTAAAAATGGCCTTAGGGCACACCAGGCACAAGGGTGTTCTTTTGATCAGGCTCTGCTTAATACCCTCTTGCACTACAGATCATCCCAGCATAGCACAACTGGAGTCTCGCCTGCCTTCCTCATGCTAGGTCGTGAGCTTACCCTACCTCTCGACAGACTTCGCCCTTTTTCGGTCAGAGTATTCCCTGTGCCCTTCCTTCAATTCCTCACGTTAAGCACTCTGTCACCAGAAAGCAACACAGAATGAAACAAAGGTTTGATCAATCAAAATGGGTCAAGGAGGTCAGCATAGCAGTCTCGGACTGGGTGAGAATTCGGAAGCCTCATCGCAATAACAAAATGGCCTCTTTCTGGTCCTCACCAGTACAAGTCACCCGACAGCTTGGCCCAGCCACATTTGGTCTTGCTGATGGTTCTCGGTGGCATGCCACATGTCTTCAAAAGGTGTCACCACCATCATCTGTTGTAGAATTTCATCCTGCTGACAAACACAATGAAAATTCTTCGGCCATTCCAAACGCATGGCTGGGTGACTCTGTTATCCAGTCTGATGTACCACAAAATGAAACCGAGCCTGTTATTCAGCCCCAGGAGCCATCTCCACGTCCCACTCGGTTGCGTTCTCGCCCTGGACACTTGCAGGATTTTGTTACTACATTTCATGTTTAACTGTTCTGTTATATACTTGGATTTCTTTGCTGTTGGTGGAAGGGGGGAGAAATGTTATATATCTGCACTGTGATATTAATTGCAGGGTTCGATTATGCAGCCATGTGCGGTAGGTCTGTTGTTTGGTGAGATGAGCTTGATTACTTTGGTCTGGGTAAAAAGGAAGGAGAGCAAACAATAAAAGGTTTTGAAGTTGTTGCACTTACCAGCTGTCAGCGTCTCTCTTTCCTAGACATAAAAAGCTGATCCAGCACCTTGTAGTCAGGGTCACTGAACTTGAGGCAGCTAACCTGTGGTCCAGTAGGAGATTACAGAGCTTTCCCATGTGTCTTTTAGGAGGATAGCGTGCACCCAGTATGTGGTCAGACTGCCTACCAGTTGGGACACCTCCATGGAAAGAGGAACAGGCTGCTGGCCAAGGAAGGGGTGGATTTAGTTCTCATTGGCCATACAGGCACAAAAGACAAATGTATGGGAAGAGTGACACTTTGACAATCCTGGAGTGCTGAACTTAGGAGTGGAACTGACACGGTGTTCATCTCTAAAGTTCTTACTTTTCAGTCCATATAAAACTGGGGGATTAGAAAGTTTACACATGTGGCTCATCTTCTGGTAGGATAGAAGGGCACAGGTTTATGGGGCATTGGGATACTTCGACAAGATGCATTTGATCAGGAGGGATACCATTGTGGGAGAGTGGGGGTGTTAGGTAGGACATATAAGTAGATAACTCAAAGACTTGGGGGGGAGAGAGGGTAGCAGGGAGGTTCGGACATTCCTGGTTTCACATAAATGGAAAATACATAATTTTTACTCAAAGAGTCAAAGATAATTGAGTAATACATTTAAATCACTGGCATTAAATACCTTGAAAAAATAATAAACTGTATGAGTAGTTCTGTGTAACTGAACAAACAGTGGACTGAGAAAGTATTCTGACTCCATCCATTTCTGCAAATTTTACTATGCTACATATTTAATTTTAAATAGATACATTTTGCCTATCCATCAACAGTGAATACCCCATAATGACAAAGTGAAAACAGGATATATTAAATATCAAAACCGTAATCTCTTATTAATACAAGTGTTTAGCCACTTAACTAAATACTTTGAAGATGCCCTTTGGCAGCAGAGTTTTTCCTATCTTTTGGCAGATCCTCTCAAGCTCCATTAGATTGGATGGTAAGTGTCTGTAATCTGCCATCTTCAGGTCGATCCACACATGCTCTATGGGGTGTAAGACTGGGCTTTGGTTGACCCACACAAGGACACTCAGAGACTTGTCCAGAAGCCACTCTAGTGTTGTGGACTTTATGCTTTGGGTCATTGAACAGTCACCCCAGTCCCACGTGGAGTGATCTCTCTAGCAGGTTTTCTTCAAGGACCTCTCTGGATTTGTCTGCAATCCCTCAATTCTGGCCAGGCTCTCTGTCCCTGCACTCCCAACGCAAGATGCTGTCACCACCAACCTTAAGTACAGGAATGGTGCTACACAGATAATGAGCAGCGCCTGGTCTTTGACAGACAAAGTGCTTGATGTTCAGTTTTGTCTCCCCAGACCAGAGATTCCTTATTCCTTCTGCTCTCAGAGTTCTTTATATTGTCAAATGTATTTAACTTAACAAGGGCTTCCATATAGCAAATCCCTAAAAGATGACTGATAGATGTAGTGCGCCTAGATGGATATCCTTCTGGCAGGTTCTTCCATTTCAGCAGAGGACTTCTAAAGCTCTAAGAGTGACCATTGAGATTGTCAGTCACCTCCTTAACTGACGCCATTCTTGCTACAGCTAATCAGTCTGGACTGGACAGAAAAGTCTCCATGAAGAGTACTGGTGTTCTTAGACTTCTTCCATTACACAATAAGTGTGGTCACTGTGATCCTGTGAACACTCAAAGCTTTACAAATGATTTTATCCCTTGGCTTCATTCCATGATTCAGCACAACTTGATTGTGGAGGTTTGAAGAGAGTTCCTTGGACTTCATGACTTTGTTTTTGTCCTGACATGCAGTGTGAATTGTTGGACATTCTATACACAGACACACGTGCGCCTTTCTGAAGGATGTCCAATCAATTCAGGGTGACACACGTGGACTCTAATCAAGTTCTTGAAACATCTCAAGGAGAATTAAAGAAAACAAGAAGCATCTGAGCACAATTTGGAGTGTCACAGCTGAGTGTCTAAAGACTTCCAGGAATGAAAATATTCTGTTTTTGATTTTAATATATTTTGCAAACCTTTTTAAAAAGATGAAGTCACTTAGTCGTTAAAGGTTATTGAATATACAATAAAGGGCAGAAATGGCCAATTTCTCCATTTCAAATCAAATCAGCAACACAGTAAAGTGTGCAGAAAGTGAAGATTTCTGAATACTTCCTGACTCCACTGCATTTATGGTATAATATTATTGCAGTAGTGAGAAGTTAAGCAAGATGACTCCTTTTATTGGCTAAATAGAAAGATTACAAAATGTAAGCTTACAAGGCAACTCAGGCCTCTTCTTCAGGCAAGATGTTGATTACAAATGTGTGGGAGTCACCATGTATATAAAACATGATTTGAGTGTAAGGCGTCTTCAATTAGATGGTGAGCCACAGCTTTGTGAGGATGTTTGGTATGACGAGACAGCATTAGGGGTCAAGGCCTCATATTTAAAGTGTGTTACAGACCACCTAAAGACATCAATAGCTATCAATTTACATCATTTTAGAGTATTAAAAAGACAAGTTTAAGGAGATTTACAGTCATGGAGGGCTTTAATTACCTGAACCTTAACTTGGCTAACCTTACAAAGAGCAGAGGATAAGGATAGGAGTTTATAGACATAACGAGTGACTGTTTATAATTCTGTGTCTTAAATCATCTGAGCCACATGCGGATTCTTCCTTCACCACATGACAAGGTCCTCCACTAGCCTCCTGTATGTCAACTCGTTTCTGTTAGTAATGCAGTCTATGATGGAGGAGCCATCTGAGAATTTCTGTACATGGTGAGCACTGGTATTGTACTGGAAGTGTTTTGTGCTAAAGAGTAAACAGGAAGAGAGACAGGACAGCTCCCGAGGTACTCCAGGAATACACTCCACCATTTCTGACACACAATTCCTTTGCCTCACTGAGGAATCTTAGTATTACATGTAGGAAGTAAACATTTTAGATTAAAATACACAATCAGAGGTCTGAAAATTAAAAGAAGAAAGGCTTGGGAATTGTAGTGAAATGTTCATCACTTACATCAAGACAGTGGACAGAAGCCATAAATAAGGCACACAGGATGCCAGGTCATATAGCACCCCCATGTGGAGTACAAGTCACGTTAGGTTATACTAAAGCTTTATGACACACTGGTGAGGCCTCATCTGGAGTGTTGTGTGCAGTTTTGATCTTTGGGCACATAAAGTCTGTTGCAGCGCTAAAGAAAGTCCAGAGAAGATCAACAAAGCTTATTCAGGACTGAGAGGTCTGCAATATGAGGAGAGACTGAGGGAGTTGAACCATTTCAGCTTAAACAGAAGCAGATGAAGATACCATAAATTAAGTTTTTAACGTTATGAAGATAATTTTTATGGTGGATGCATTTTATTTTATTAGATGGAAAACCCTGATCCCTGATCAGGGTACATATCACACAGATGTTAATGTTTTCTCCAGAAAGAGAACAACAGACACAAAGAAAAAGTGTGGTGGAGGGAAGGACTTTAGGACCCTTTAAAAGCTGACAATGTTATTTTGGAAACAATTAGGAGAATAAGATTAGTGAGCTTATTGAGATGAATGGCATGAATTCATTACAACTATTCTAAATTTCTAACTGAGGAGCAGAGTTCCGAGGAGCTGATGACTGGAGACACAAGACCAGTGGCTTACCTTTAATACCATCATCAATGGGAGTGGGCTGGAGACAGGCCTGAATGTCCATCAGGAGGTCTGGTCCTGGTGAAATAAGAAGAGTCAGTTACAGCAGTAAAAGGAATATTACCAAAATATACAGAAGTACACAGTGAGGTATACAACTAGAAAATATCAAAAATGAAGGTGCACTTTGTCAGGCAACAATGAAGAGTTAACGTCTAAAAGTAAAGAACAAATCACCGATGTGTGTCCATATTGGGAGAATCCTTTGTCCAGGAAAGAAAGATCAAGAAAATGACACACCAGACAGCATTAGGAACAGCAGACATATTGTGTGTTTATCATGGTGAGGAGAGCAGGAGGCAAAGTGGAGAGCAGAGACTCTTTACTAAGACCTCAGGGGAACAACAAGCTTCATGGGGATCTGAGGGAGAAACGTCTGAAAATACAAACATGATGAGCATGAGTGTGGGCATCTGGGGGCATCTAAAGCTCATATTTACACACATCTGACATCAAGGGTGTCAGAAAACAACAGAATCTGTGAACTTCCTGTTAAAGTAAAGAAAAAGAAAATATTATTACTGATCATCCTGCTAAGTTGTAGGTGTAGGTTTATAAAGTGTAGAAGGGGAAACATCCAAGTCAAATGTGCTGTCATAATAGGTGGCACATAGGTGACAATAACACACTAGTTACTAAATAATATGGTGGAACCACTGACCCCTTTAAAGACTTTAATAAAAACTTAAAAGAGAAAATCAGAGGAACAGGAGTAAGTGTTGGCATTGACAACCATCAAGCAGACATCTCGGTGTAAGTGACGGACCTGACAGTTGTGTGTCCAGTGGGCTACAGACAGTAATGCTGTGTTTTGTGCTCCTGTGATTCTCACTTTGTTTCCTTTTGTAATTTCTAGACATTCGTTGTTTTGCTCTCTCTCAAGACTCCATTAACTCACCTCCCTCTGTCACCTCCTTCAGTATTTTTGTCATGTTTGGTGATGGAAATCTCACAAGTTCTTCAGCCAGCGCCTCCCACAGGCTCACCAACACCACACTGTCCCTCTTCATTATGTCATTGATGAAGGACTCCACACCTGCTCTCCCCTGGGACATTTCCTTGCCTTTGAATCTCTGAAAGACAAGCGAGTGACCAGAGTGCTAGTTTAGAAAAGACCACTGGGGGAGCAGAGCAGAGTGGTCAGTAGGGTCTGATGACCTCACAATAACAGAAAGACCTGCTATGGAGGGTCAGGCAGTCTCAGATGATTCTCCTGAGCTCACCATCTCTGCTCAACACTCTGTGCCTTGTACTGACAGGGAGACCTGCCTACCTTGGCCTCATCGTTGGTGAGGATGTTCTTGGTGGCCAGGTTCTGCAGGATACTCGTAATGTCGTATTCAATCACATAAGCAATGATAGGGCTTGTAGTACTCAGTGATCTTGAGGAGGTCCTCATGAGAGAAGGTTTGTATTACTTTAGGAAACTTCTGTGTTAAACCTGCAGTGGAAACAGAAAAGATGAAAATTCAGAGATGCCGGTGTGTTGGAGGCTCTGGGATGAGAATTCAGTCTGACATGACCACCTCTCTCAGTCCTAACTAGTAAATATGAGAGAATAACGTCAATGATAGGCTGGACTGGTCTTATAATACAGTGGAGCTGCTGTATATAAGAAAGGGCAGAGCAGACCCCTTTGTATAGAGCAGACTGCTCCTTTAATATGAGTTGTAACATACTTTACATGTTCTACAACTCTGTGATGGCCGTGTGGTGTGCTCGGTCAGTACTATCACTTCAAAACAGGACCACCACGTCAACAAGATGATTAAGAACGTATTCAATCACTAACCACAAAGCTTAGGTTTGGAGGAGTGGATCTTTGACACACTAAATAAGTTCTGATCGCCAAGGCTCAATGAGAACAGCTGTCTCAGTCACTGGTAGTGTTTTTAGCTTCCTTCTCCAAAAGAAATGTCCATACCTGAGTTTAAAGGAAACAGCAGTCTTCACTGTAAAAAATAATGCGTTAAAAAGTACTTAAAAAAAAATAAGGCCACAAATTTCAATATTTTTAAGTAGATTTAATATACTGCACTATTGAGTAAACTTAATTTATTAATTTACTCAAATTTACCTAAAATGAATGATTTTGATTAAATATAAGTAGTGGCAAAAATGGTTTTATTTTACTCCGATTTTCATTTGAATTACACAAAAAAATGAGTAATAATGCAACGCTGGACAGTAATGACTGTATAACAAATAAATGCTAAAATTCCAAATATCTTTATTTATTTGAACATACACAGATAGTCACAACAAAGGAGTTATATTTTCAAAGGAAAATTAAATCAAATGTCTAAGGATAATTTTTACTGAATTACTAACATTCAAATATCAATGCAAATTTTTTTTTTCTTTTTTTTTAAACTTACACAAAAAGTATATCTCAATCAAATAATGTCCCAGGAATGAGAGATAAATGAGAAGAAAACATAGAGAGTGAAAGAGAGAAATCCTAAGGCAGATGCCACTCTTCAAACACTTCCTGCATTTACGCCAACATATCCGCTTAAATGAATGGCTGCCTGTTCCACTACTTTTCAGAATACTGTAGCGACCCGCAGTCAGCTGCCGGAGTGATGCATTGTGGGAAGGTTGTACGTTCACTGATCTTTCTAATGGTTTTTCCTGTTGTATTTATTAATTTCTTAACTTGTAAATAATGTTGTGTTTGTGTTCAATTGGTTGGGTGGGTTTGGGTCGTCGCCGTCCGGGGTTATTTATTTTGTAAAAAGTACCGGTTATGTGAAATGTGTCTTCGCATGACCTTGACAGTGGCGGTGCAATAATGTCGAGCTTTGTTTACTGGCTATCTGTGAATAAAGAGATACAACAGGACAGAGTTGTTATTCATTGCTAAGATTTCATCTAAGCAATCAATGCCGAGACACTCGGAGTCGCGCGGTGTATGGGACACGAGTGCTCATTACTTAAGGAGCTGGGTACAGCTGCATGCATAACGCTGGCAATCCGCTAGCCGACAGCTTGGGAGAGGTGCACGGCAGAGATCGGCTTTAAAAACTTCAAGACTCGACCACGGGTCGCTACATTGGTGTCAGAAGTGGGATACCAGGCTGTTTAGAAGACGCCGTTATGGAACAGAGTCTTGAAGAATTAGAGCGTGCCATCTTAGAGAACAGCGCACGCTAGAGCCTGATCAGCGGAGCTGTGCAGAGAAAAGCGCAGACCGCCTGATGGTACCAGTATTCCCCGGACAGTGTTGCGATCTTCTGAGCACGCCAGAGGGGCCGTCGGCTGCCGCGATACAGCGGATTGACTCCTTTAGAACCATACCTCGCACAAGTGGATCTGGCCACGATACACAATGAGTGGAACCGCGAGGAAGCTGCGACACACTTGGCCCTTGCCTTGGAGGGTCCCGCACTTCAGGTACTCATTGATCTGTCATCGGAAGAGTGTCGTGATCTTCAGGCTCTCACCGCTGCTCTCACCCGCCGCTTTGGACAAAGAACTTCAGCAGAATGCAGCAGAGACAAGCTGACTAGCCGACGCCGGCATGAAGGTGAGAGTATAGGAGCCTTTGCCGCTGACGCCAGGATATATACACGAAAAGGTTACCCTACTTTCTCGACAGCAGTGAGGGAAGAACTCGGTCTTCATGCTTCTGCGGGCCTCACACCAGAACGCCTTCGCCAGCATGTCTGTCTATCGTCACCCCAAGATTTGAGCGAGGCACTAAAAGAGGCTGAGCGGTTGAAGACGCATCTACAGGCTGAGTCACCGAAGACGAACGCCACGACCGAAGTCGACAACAAGAGCCGCTGAACGAAGGGCGAAGGGGACCTGTCTGAGGTAGTGGAGGTCAGCCGCTACCAATCAACATCAACCCCAGTGGGTATTGGCAAGTGGAACTGGCACCAGAGGACTGACACAAAACCGCATTCACCATCGGACAAGGGCTGTGGCAATTCAAGGTGATGCCGCTTGGACTGTGTAACGACCGCCACCTTTGAAAGACTGATGGAGCGGGTCCTAAAAGACATTCCCCGAACCCGATGTGTGGTCTATCTGGACGATCTGTTAATCCATGCCAGAGACTTTGATCAGGCTGTCCACAATTTAAGGGAAGTCTTGACAGCCATTCGTAGCACGGGTTGCGGTTGAACCCACGAAATGTAACCTCCACTCCCGACAGACTCAGTTTCTGGGACATGTGGTTAGCGAGAGTGGAGTGGCTACCGACCCAGCGAAAGTGACTGCCGTGAGCAACTGGCCCCCACCAGCCAACATCACCGAGCTGCGGAGCTTTCTGGGCTTAGCCTCATACTACCGGAGATTCGTGAGAAACTTTGCAACCATTGCTAGCCCCTTGCACCAGCTGACGAGTAAGGGCCAACAGTTTGGGTGGACGGAGGACTGCGCCGCCGCTTTTCAACAACTAAAAGCTGCTCTTACCAGTGCACCTGTCCTGGCTTATCCTGACCCCAACCAACCCTTTATTTTGGACACTGACGCTAGTAATGTGGGGTTGGCGCAGTACTCTCCCAGATGGGGAGACCGAGAGAGAGTGATGGCCTACTATAGCTGCAGCCTCAGTCGACCGGAGAAAAATTACTGCGTTACCCGGCGGGAGCTATTGGCAGTGATTCTGGCAGTACGACACTTCAAGCCTTACCTTTGGGCACTAAGTTTACGATTCGAACTGACCATGCTAGCCTTACGTGGCTGTTAAATTCCGCAACCTGAGGGCCAGGTAGCAAGGTGGATAGAGATACTTCAGGAGTATGATTTTGAGGTGCAACACCGACCAGGACGGCAGCATGCAAATGCCGATGCCCTCTCCAGGCGACAATGCATACTCAACGACTGTCGATATTGCCGCCGGCAAGAAGAAAGGGTATGGGACCATCATCAGCAGCAGCCGGGCTAGAGGACACTGAGGGAGCAGGGGAACCATTCACCATCGAACAGTTACGGCAACTACAGGCAAACGACCAAGTGCTAGAGAAGGTAAGGGGTTGGCTGGAGACCCAGGAATGCCCCGATTGGCAAACCGTGTCTTCCCAAGGGCCGGAACTCAAGTTGTTACATTCGCAGTGGGGCAGCCTGGAGTTGCACGATGGTGTGATCTACAGAAGATGGCAGGCACCAAGGGGAACTGACCGCTTGCAACTTCTGGTTCCCCAGCTTTACGCATAACGGTCCTCCGTTGGGTTCATGGAGCAGCTGGATCTGGGCACTTTGGAAATGCAAAGACAGTGCGCGGCTGCGCAGCATTCTATTGGCCCGGGTGTCGACAAGATGCGGAGACGCACGTCCACTGCTGTGACGTTTGTACTGCACAGAAAGGACCTGGCCAATGCTCTCACGCGCCATTACAGCACCATTACAACAGTATCTTGTCGGGGCTCCCATGGAGAGGATTGGGGTAGATGTACTGGGTCCTTTCCCTACCACAGAGGCCGGAAATCGTTTTGTTTTGGTGGCGATGGACTACTTTACTAAATGGCCGGAGGCATATGCCATTCCAGATCAAAGTGCCTCCACAGCCGCTCAAAAATTGCTGGATGAAATGTTCACTCGATTCGGGGTGCCGAATGAACTGCACAGCGATCAAGGGCGGAACTTCGAGAGCCGTTTGTTTAAAGAGGTGTGTCAGCGGCTGGGGGTGAAGAAGACCCGAACCACTCCCCTTCACCCTCAAAGCGATGGACTGGTCGAACGGTTTAACCGCACCCTGGCCGCCCAACTTGCCATCCTCACTAGTCAACACCAGAGAGACTGGGACCAACATTTGCCTCTGGTCTTGTGGGCGTATAGGACGGCCGCTCAGGAATCGAGTCAATGCACACCGGCGGGCTGATGTTCGGAAGAGAGATGCGCACGCCGGTGGACTTGGTGTTTGGCTCGCCCCCTGAGCCTGAACTTGTTGGCGGTCACGAAACGGACTATCTCCGACGATTAAAAGAGCGGCTGAACACCGTGCATCAACTGGCCAGAGAGGCCCTAGTGGAGCTGGAGCCCGCCAGAAACGGGCATATGACATTCGGGCTCATGGTCCAACTTTCAGGCAAGGGGACAAAGTGTGGGTCTTTTGCCCACAAACGAAACGGGGTTGTCCCCAAAACTGACACACCATTGGCAGGGACCGAGAAATTCTGGACATAATTTCGAAGTTGTTTTTCGAGTCCAATGCCTGGACGGGCAGACGGGTGGTGCTAAATAAAGATCGTTTAGCACCATACCACCCATTGGCCCCAGCACCAGAAGGAATTAGAACTCAAAGTGGCTCTCCAACCTCCACACTCGGTGTCGAGACAGACATTGAAAGTCTCCGGACTGAACCTGACACGAGTCGTGGAGAGTCAAGCAGGCCAAAGCGTGTTCGTCACCGAATCGGGATATTTATTAGACTTTGAATGTAACGACTAGGGTTGTGAGGACACTAAACCCTCTTGGGAGGGGGCTATGTAGCGACCCGGCAGTCAGCGCTGCCGGAGTGATGCATTGTGGGAAGGTTGTACATTCACTGATCTTTCTAATGGTTTTTCCTGTTGTATTTACTAATTTCTTAACTTGTAAATAATGTTGTGTTTGTGTTCAATTGGTTGGGTGGGTTTGGGTCGTCGCCGTCCGGGGTTATTTATTTTGTAAAAAGTACCGGTTATGTGAAATGTGTCTTCGTGCATGACCTTGACAGTGGCGGTGCAATAATGTCGAGCTTTGTTTACTGGCTATCTGTGAATAAAGAGATACAACAGGACAGAGCTGTTATTCATTGCTAAGATTTTATCTAAGCAATTAATGGCGAGACACTCGGAGTCGTGCGGTGTATGGGACACGAGTGCTCGTTACTTAAGAAGCTGGGTACAGCTGCGTGCATAACGCTGGCAATCCGCTAGCCGACAGCTTGGGAGAGGTGCACGGCAGAGATCGGCTTTAAAACTTCAAGACTCACCACGGTCGCTACAATACGCTAGCACAAATCCTAAAATAAAATAGGATGTAGGAAATCACAACAGTTTTTTGCATCGCTAAATAAATCACAGTGTTAAAAATGAACTAGAAAATACATTACCTATGCAGAACACTAATTAAATAAAAGGTCAAATAATATTCTGTGACATTTAGGCAAACGTCGAAATGTTGTTTACAGGTCGTAGTTTAGACAAACACCATAGCGTTCTCAAACTTATCTCAAAGTGTCATTTTCTTTTCTGTGTAAAATAAAAGTTTTAAACAATAAAAAATAATATGAAAACACGTAACGTTACAGCTGAATGCATTGTTGTAAAGATCAAGAAATCGATGTGAGAGGAAGTGCAGTGTCATTAAATTTAACTTAACTTAAATGTGTTCAATTCACAGTATAGTTTTTACTTAGAATAAGCTATAAAAATGTTTACATTTTAATAAAAATAAGTTAACATTCTTCTTCTTTTTTATTGAATTAGAATTAAATGATCAATAAAAAGGGTAAAACCCATTTTATTAATTAAAGTAATGATTATTTTGTGTATAGTTAGCAATTTTTGTTATTAATTTTCACACATGCAAGATTTATTTTTACAGTGAGTGGTGATCAAACTGAATCAAAGTCCTTTCCAGTTACAGATCCAGTGCTTTATTTTGTTTATCAGGTTTAGCCAGACCCTCCTTGAACAGTCACCTTATCGTGGTGGAGGGGTTTGCGTGTCCCAATGATCCTAGGAGCTATGTTGTTCGGGGCTTTATGCCCCTGGTAGGGCCACCCAAGGCAAACTGGTCCTTGGTGAGGGATGAGACAAAGAACGTTTCAACAAACCTCCAATGAAGAGAAAAACTCTGGACAACGCTTTCCCTTGCCCGACGCTGGTCACCGGGGCCCCCTCTGGAGCCAGGCCTGGAGGTGGGGCTCGATGGCGAGCACCTGGTGGCCGGGCCTGCACCCATGGGGCTCGCCAGGCACAGCCCAAGAGGTAACATGGGTCCTCCTCCCATGGGCTCACCACCTATGGGAGGGGCCAAGGAGGTTGGGTGCAGTGTGAGTTGGGTGGTGGCGAGGCGGGACCTTGGCGGTCTGATCCTCGGCTACAGAAACTGGCTCTTGGGACGGAATGTCACCTCTCTGAAGGGAAGGAGCCTGAGCTAGTGCGTGAGGTCGAGAGGTTCACCTCGAAACACAGCTTGGACTCTGGAACCAATCTCCTTGAGAGGGCTGGACTCTCTACCACTCTGGAGTTGCCCCAGTGAGAGGCGCGAGCAGGTGTGGGCATACTTATTGCCCCCCGACTTGGAGCCTGTGCATTGGGGTTTACCCCGGTAGACGAGAGGGTGGCCTCCCTCCGCTTCGGGTGGGGGAAGGGTCCTGACTGTTGTTTGTGCGTATGCGAACAGCAGTTTGGAGTATCCACCCTTTTGGAGTCTCTGAGGGGTGCTAGAGGGCATACCTTCTGGGATTCCCTCGTTTTGCTGGGAGACTTCAATGCTCATGTGGGCAATGACAGTGAGACCTGGAAGGGCGTGATTGGGAGGAATGGCCCCCCCGATCTGAACCCAGCGTGTTTTGTTATTGGACTTCTGTGCTCATTATGGATTGTCCATAACGAACACCATGTTCAAGCATAAGGGTGTTCATATGTGCACTTGGCACCAGGACACCCTAGGCCTCAGGTCGATGATCGACTTTGTGGTCGTGTCATCGGACTTGCGCCATATGTCTTGGACATTCGGGTGAAGAGAGGGGGGAGCTGTCAACTGATCACCACCTGGTGGTGAGTTGGCTTCGATGGTGGGGGAAGATGCCGGTCAGACCTAGTAGGCCCAAACGTGTTGTGAGGGTCTGCTGGGAACGGCTGGCAGAGTCCCCTGTCAGAAGTAGCTTCAACTCCCACCTCGGCAGAACTTCAACCACGCCCCGAGGGAGGTGGGGACATTGAGTCCGAATGGGCCATGTTCCTTGCCTCTATTGTTGAGGCGGCTGACCGGAGCTGTGGCCGCAAGGTGGTGGTGCCTGTCGTGGCGGCAATCCCCGAACCCATTGGTGGACACCGGCGGTGAGGGATGCTGTCAAGCTGAAGAAGGAGTCCTATAGGACTTTTTTGTCCTGTGGGGCTCTGGAGGCAGCTGATAGGTACCGCAGGCCAAGCGGAATGTGGCTTCGTTGTTGCTGAGGCAAAAACTCGGGCATGGGAGGAGTTTGAGGAGGCCATGGAGAACACTTTCGGACGGCTTCGAGGAGATTCTGGTCCACCGTCCGGCGTCTCAGGAGGGGGAAGCAGTGCAGTGTCAACACCGTATATGGTGGGGATGGTGCGCTGCTGACCTCACTCGGGACGCTAGGGTCGGTGGGGGAGTACTTCGAAAGACCTCCTCAATCCCACTAACATGCCTTCCAATGAGGAAGCAGAGCCTGGGGACTCTGAGGTGGGCTCTCCCATCTCTGGGACTGAAGTCACCGAGGTGGTCAAAAAACTCCTTGGTGGCAGGGCCCCGGGTGGATGAGATCGCCCGAGTTCCTTAAGGCTCTGGATGTTGTAGGACTGTCTTGGTTGACACGCCTCTGCAACATCGCATGGACATCGGGACAGTGCCTCTGGATTGGCAGACGGGGTGGTGGTCCCCCTCTTTAAAAAGGGGGACCGGAGGGTGTGTTCCAACTATAGAGGGATCACACTCCTCAGCCTCCCTGGAAAAGTCTATTCGGGGGTTCTGGAGAGGAGGGTCCGTCGGATAGTGAACCTCGGATTCAGGAGGAACAGTGTGGTTTTCGCCCTGGGCGGAACAGTGGACCAGCTCTTCACCCTTAGCAGAGTTCTGGAGGGTGCATGGGAGTTTGCCCAACAAGTCTACATGTGTATTGTGGACTTGGAAAAGGCATTCAACCGTGTTCCTCGGGAATCCTGTGGGGGTAAGAGCTGATAAGAGCTGTTCGGTCTCTGTACAACCGGTGTCAGAGCTTGGTCCGCATTGCCGCAGTAAGTCGAGCCCGCTTCCAGTGAGAGTTGGACTCCGCCAGGGCTGCCCTTTGTCACTGATTCTGTTCATAACTTTTATGGACAGAATTTCTAGGCGCAGCCAGGGTGTTGAAGGGGTCCTGTTTGGTGGACTCAGGATTGGGTCACTGCTTTTTGCAGATGATGTTGTCCTGTTTGCTTCATCAGGCCGTGATCTTCAGCTCTCTGGATCGGTTCGCAGCTGAGTGTGAAGCGGCTGGGATGAGAATCAGCACCTCCAAATCCGAGACCATGGTCCTCAGCCGAAAAGGGTGGAGTGCCCTCTCAGGGTTGGGGAGAGATCCTGCCCCAAGTGGAGGAGTTCAAGTATCTCGGGTCTTGTTCACGAAAGTGAGGGAAGAATGGACCGTGAGATCGACAGGTGGATCAGTGCGGCATCCGCAGTGATGCGGCTCTGCATCGGTCGGTCGTGGTGAATTTACCAGTCGATCTACGCTCCTACCCTCACCTATGGTCATGAGCTATGGGTAGTGACCGAAAGAACGAGATCGCGAATACAAGTGGATGAAATGAGTTTCCTCCGCAGGGTACCTGGGCTTTCCCTTAAAGATAGGGTGAGAAGCTCAGTCATCAGGGAGGGGCTCAGAGTAGAGCTGCTGCTCCTCCGCATCGAGAGGAGTCAGATGACATGGCCCGGCATCTAATCAGGATGCCTCCTGGACGACTTCCTGGTGAGGTGTTCTGGGCACGCTCAACCGGGAGGAGGCCCGGGAAGACCCAGGACACGCTGGAGGGACTATGTCTCCCACTGGCCTGGGAACGCCTTTGGGATTCTCCCAGAAGAGATAGAAGTGGCCGGGAGAGGGAAGTCTGGGCTTCTCTGCTTAAACTGCTGCCCCGCGACCGACCCCGGATAAGCGGAAGAGGATTGATGGATGGATGGATGGATGGATGTGGAAGTTGCGTTAAAGTTAGAGAAGCATTTGACCATCAGTAAATCACACTCAGACTATTGTGGTGTTGGTATTTCAGGTACTGTAAGCAGCAGGATAATGAAGTGAACAGAAAATCATTTTCATTGCACCTTTCAATGTCAAATCAGTCACACTGTGATGTTAGTCTGTTCATCCATACATCTGTTTTCTATACCCGACTCTCCTAAACCCGTAACTGAACTGGGATCAAGCCATTCATCTTTGATGGTCTCTGGAATGTCGGCTCCAGGATGTCTAAATCACCTAGTAAGTCAGTCATCTTCATACAAAATGACACATCTACCATAAAAAACATCTAAATGGCAGAAAATCTTATATTTTTAGTCTGTTTGTCTATGTGTTTTAATTGTGGTAAAATGAACACTTTCTTATTTTAATACAGTCATGTGAAAATGTTTGGGAACCCCACTTAATTCTTTTGGATTTTTGTTTATCTTTGGCTGAGCTTTCAAAGTAGCAACTTACTTTTAATATCTGACATGTCTTATGGAAACAGTAGGATTCCAGCAGTGACATTAAGTTTTTGGTCTAACAGAAAATATGCCATATGCATCATAACAAAATTAGACAGGTGCATAAATGTGGGCAACAGAGATATGACATCAATACTTAGTTGAGCCTCCTTTTGCAAATCTATCTGCCTCTAGACACTGTCTTCCTATAGCCTTTGATGAGTGTCTGGATTCTGGATGGAGGTATTTTTGACCCCATTCTTCCAAATCTCTCCAGTTCAGTTAAATTTGATGGCTGCTGAACATGGAGAGCCTGCTTCAAATCATCCCATAGATTTTCGATGATATTCAAGTCAGGGGACTGTGACGGCCATTCCAGAACATTGTACTTCTCCCTCTGCATGAATGCCTTTGTAGATTTCGAACTGTGTTTTGAATCATTGTCTTTTCGAACATCCAACCCTTGCCTACCTTCAACTTTGTGACTGATGCTTGAACATCATCCTGAAGAATTTGTTGATCCATTCATCCATTATCCACTGCTTATCCAAGGTCGGGTCGTGGGGACAGCAGCCTAAGCAGAATGAAGCCCAGACCTCCCTCTCCCTGGCCAGCTCCTCTGGGAGGACCCCGAGGCATTCCCAGGCCAGCCGGGAGATATAATCCCTCCAGCATTTCCTGGATCTTCCCTGTGGCCTTCTCCCTGTGGGATATGCCCAGAACACCCCCAGTGAGGCATCCAGAGGTTATCCTGACCAGATGTTTGAACTACCTCAACTGACTCCTCTCAATGCAGAAGGGCAGCGACTTACTCTGAGTTTCTCCTGGATAACTGAACTCCTCATCCTGTCTCTAAGGGAAAGTCCAGCAACCCTGCAGAGAAAACTCATTTTGGCCGCTTGTATCCGTGATATTCCTCTTCGTCACTACCCAAAGCTCGTGGAACATAGGTGAGGGTAGGACCAGATCAACTGGTAAATCGACAGCCTCACCTTTCAGGTCAGCTCTCTTCACCACAACAGACTATTGCAGAGCCTGCATTACTGCGGATGCCGCACCGATCTGTCTGTCAACCTCCCTCCATTTTTCCCTCACTCGTGAACAAGACCCAATATACTTGAACACCTCCACTTGAGGCAGTAATGTGTTCCCATTCCACCCTTTTCTGGCTGAGAACTATGGCCTTGATTTAGAGGTGCTGACTCTCATCCCAGCCGCTTCACACTCAGCTGCAACCACTCCAGTGAGAGCTGGAGGTCACTGTCTGATGAAGCCAATAGAACCACGCCATCCGTGAATAGCAGAGATGAGATTCTAAGGTCACCGAACCAGACCCCTTCCATTCCTTGGTCACCTAGAAATTCTGTCCTAAAACTTATGAACAGAATTGGTGACAAAGGGAAGCCCTAGCGGAGTCCAACCTCAACAGGAAAAGAGTCTGACTTATTACCAGCAATGCGACTAAGCTCCTGCTCCTCCTGTACAGGGACTGAATGGCTCGTAACAACTAGCCTTTTTCCCCAGACTTTGGAGCACATCCCATAGGATGCTTCAAGGGACATGGTCTAATGCCTTCTCCAAATCCACAAAACACATGTGAGACGGTTGGGCAAACTCCCATGCCCCTCCTGGATCCTAACCAGAGCTGGTCCAGTGTTCCACAGCCGGACAGAATCCGATTGTTCCTGTTGAATCTGAGATTCAACCATCGACCGAACTCCCCTTCTCCAGCACCCCTGAATAGACCTTATTGGGGAGGCTGAGGAGTGTGATCCCCTATTGTTGGAGCACATCCTCCGTCACCCTTCTTAAAAGGGGACCACCACCCGGTTTACCAATCCAGAGGTACTGCCCCCGGGAGTTGGAGGCAACGAAGGCCAGGTTGGCAGAAGCCCAGAAGGTAAGGCCCGACATGGGCTTACAACCCCGAGGAATTTTGGACATAATAAAAGAGGGCTGGGAGGCTGAGGCCCTTCCCTCCTCCAATATATTGGAGTATGTGGCACAACTGCGCCGACAGGCTCGCTAAAATCAGGCCTCCTAAAAGACCACATGACTCTGGCGCAGGCAGCGCAGGCTCGGTGTTACAATCGAACTCCATCCTCCGGAGTTCCACCCGGGATCGAGTGATGGTGCTGTCCTACCTCCCACTCTAAGTTACTAGCTCACTGGCAAGGGCCATATGAGGTTAAGGAAAGAAAGGGGCCTGTCGACTATTTGGTTAAACAGCCCAATCGCCGGCTGAGTGAGAGGATCTACTACGTAAATTTATTAAAACCCTGGAAGGACAGGGAGGAGTCTCCGACGACGTATAGTCACGGACTATACATAGTCACGACCCCGGTAATCGTCCGGGAGAGACCCTATAGACTCCCCGAAGGCAAAACGCGCTGAAGTGGAACTGGAGGTGCAACGGATGTTGGCTATGAACATTATTGAGGAGAGCCACAGTCCCTGGTCCAGTCCTATCATCCTCGTTTCTAAGCCGGACGGCTCCTGGAGGCTCTGTAATGACTTTAGACGCCTAACTCAGGTCTCCAAATTCGATGCCTACCCGATGCCCCGTGATAGATGACCTGCTTGAGCTGCTAGGTACGGCTCGATACTTGACTACTCTTGATATGACGAAGGGTATTGGCAAATTCCCTTAACGGCATCTGCAAAAGAGAAAAAAAGGTCCTCCCATTTGGGCTGCACGGGCCCCGCGACCTTCCAACGCCTGGTGGATAGAGTGCTGAAGCCCCACCAGTCCTATAGTGCCGCCTACCTGGATGACGTAGTCATCTATTCCGGCACCTGGAAGGAGCATATATTGCAGGTCTCTGCTGTCCTCACGACACTAGCTAAAGCCGCCTCCGCATAAACCCTCGTAAGTGTTTTTTGGCTTGAAGGAGGCCAAGTATTTAGGCTACCTGGTGGGATGAGGACAGGTGAGACCACAATGTTCAAAAATCAAGGACATCTTGAAATGGCCCCGTCCAATACCAAGAGACAGGTGCAGGCTTTCTTGGGGTTGGCGGGTACTACCGCCGGTTCGTACCCCGCTTCTCCGAAAGGGCAGCACCCTTGACCAATTTAACAAAGAAGGGCCACTTATACGTGGTATGGAACCACAAAGCGAACATGCATTCAGTGATCTTAAAAGGCCCCAACATCGGCACCAGTATTATGGATGCCTGATTTTGGTCTACCTTTATTCTCCAGACCGACACTTCGGACACAGGCCTGGGCCGTGTTGAGCCAAAGCGCCGATGGTGTCGAGCACCCCGTAATGTATCTAAGCTGGAAACTGCTGGACCGGAGACCAGGTATGCAGCAGTGGAGAGGGAGGCCTTGACCATTAGTGGGCGGTGACCCACCTCCGCTACTACCTGTTGGTCGCTAATTCACTCTGGTGACTGATCACGCTGCACTTCAGTGGATGTCCCTACACAAAGAGTCGAATCCGCTGGTCACCAGGTGGTTTCTGGATTTGCAACCATATAAGTTCGCTGTCACTTATCGTCGCGCCAACCTTCAGGCCAATGCCGATGCCCTCTCGTATCCACGACCTCTTGGTTAGGTTCGCCCGATCTGACGGTTTTTCGTGTCACGCACGCCGAGTAGGTGACTGCGGACGGACCTTAACACGCTTGGGAAGACATTCGCCGCAAGGAGTGGCGGGTACTAACCTTTCTCCTTTTCTTCTTACAGAAAAAAGACGCCCCGCAATAAGCCTCATTGTTCTTGCAGCACGTTACTTCTGCCCTTCCTCCTCCATTGTTCCTGACATCATCGATCCCATCTTTCTCCATGGTTCCTTCCCAGCATTCCTCCACTTCCGCCCTCCCCATAAAATGTCCCCACACCATCTTTGGTGTTGTGCATATGTGCAGTTTTGAGTTTATGTATTGACCTGGAGTTTTTGTTTATTGTGGAGAAATTTACAGTATAATGGGCTGAAAATCCCAAACCTTTATGCTGTCTTTTGATTCATTTATTAATATATATATATATATATATATATATATATATATATATATATATATATATATATATATATATATAACACACACATACACACTATATCTTAAATAGTCCTTGTCTTAAGCTGGAGCTCACCACACAAGTAGCTGGGGAAGTCAAACCTAATTACTGCAGTTGCTAGATCACCTTGAACAGGATATTGCTAGGGATAGCAAAATACACAACTCAAATACATTTTAGTGTAGTTTCCCATTTCTAAAGTATTGCGAGTGACATGTGCCACATTCTGAAAGTCAATGACATGATGCCTGATGTCTCAGTATGGCAGGTTCTGCAGTAATCTCAGTCCTTTCTTTTTTATTTCTCCATTTTCTGCTGGTGTGATAAGCACAAGACAAGCATCTCTTTCCTTCTTTATTTGCCTACAACAGGGTGAATCTCAGATCAGTCTGACTGAGTCAGTGGGAATGTCAAACTGTACGACTGACATCATGAGAGGGTTTTGTAACTGTCCCTGACTTGCTAAGTTATGCAAATTAAAGCTTTCAGAATTTAAATTACATATCTTTAGTTCAGCTGCTACATTTTGAGAGTGCGTTTAGCTTACTTCTATATGTCATAGTTTACCAACTGCTCTCAGACATTACACTCAATTGAAGTCAAGCCCACCGCACTCACTAGTTAGTCAACCACACTCATAGCTGGTGTGCATTTGTAGTTATTTTTTGTGTTTTATTTCCCATCTAGCTATGGCTGTAACTGTTTCATGATAAACACTCCAATTCACTTTATATTTTTTATACGATTCTCTGAATAAACGCCTTCAAAATGACCTGTGATAACCTAAAGATCAGTAAGCAATACTTTAAAGTCATTACAGTACAACATTTCTTCTAGTGAGTTCAGTTGCTTCATTTGTAAACTAAGAAAAGTCGCACCGTTATTTTATAGAAAAGAGAGATGGACAGGTAACGCAAAATAAACAGAGCAGGTGAAAAGAAAACTGAATGAGAGTGCTTTAAAATGTCTGAGCAATCCTGCCTGATGTGCTGTGCTCTTCTTATATTGATTACCTGTAGAAAGAGGCAGCACAAAGACCCACTGACTGAGGACCCTCTTTGACGCGCCATACTGAACTTGCACTGAGGCCCTGCTTTTGTGAAAGGCTTGTGTTTTAAGGGTTGCTCTTATCTGAAAGTTGTGGTGCCTCTTGTGTGTCTTTTAAGGAGCGCAGTAGAAGCACCAAGAGCAGAAAAGTAAAAGAGTGATAATAAAAGAGCACACTAATATGACATGAACTTACTGTTAACAGAACATGTGGAACATTTAAATAACAATTCAACTATGGAGTTGTAAAAGCACTGCTCAGTGGCAATCAGATGTGAAGTCACAAAGATTAAAACACAAACAGTGAGATTCCAACACAGTGAATGACTGAAGTCAGAAGTCCATACACTCAACATTCACAAAGCAAATAAAATGTTAAAAAAGAAGTACACACACACATACAAGGAATTTGTTTTTAAATAAAGTCTGTTTTTAAAACTGTTCTGGATTAACATTTTGAAATTCAAGAAGATAACCACCAATTGTTTCTCACCAGACAGAGCATCAATGTCTTCATCAGACCTTCTTTTTCTGGAAATCATTGACACAAACTTCTCACACAAGCTGTCTTCACTCATCTTTGGATTTTATGGTTTAAATGACTGTTTGTTTCTTCTAAAGACTCCTTTCACCAAAGTTCAGGTGAGCTCCCAGCAGGCTAGGACTGTGGAAACAAAAAAAAATAATAATAACAACAGCTGAGCAGTTAGATGGCAGACTTAGGTGTGTCACTCATGTGAACACTTAAAGGACATGATCTCCACGTGGAGGTCCACAAAGATCTGAGTTTTTATAAACTTAACAAGAGACTCAGGAAATGAACTCCAGTTGTGAACCCTGAGTAAGTAAACAAGAAAACATTTTTGTGAAATGTCAACTCAATGACCATGTCCTCTCTGATCAGTTTGGAGCCCCTTAAAGTTCTCCAGTGGATGTGGGAGCCTGCAGGTGTGAAGTTACAGGAGGTTCTCCTTACGCGACAGTCTTAACACCTTTGGTCAAAACAGAGTTGCTGAAACTACACAGAGAAGCTCCACTTTCACTGTCAATCACAATAAATGGTGAAGTTAACAACCTCTCTTAGAATCTACATTATAAAATCAGATAGTTACTTTGTCATTAATTGGTATTTCATTATCTTATTAATAACTTCTCTTAAAAAACAGTAATATGGTTTTATTTTTGACTTCCTCCAACATGTCCCTTCCTTGAGACATTCATAGATGTTTGACATAATATGCTATGAGGATTTGGATGTTGATAAAATTTATCTTTTGGCATTGATGAACTAGAATATTTTCCTTTCGGCACCTAGCAGTGAGATTTCTCAGAAGTGGGCAATCCTGCTAAATTCAGTTCTACCTGAACAAAGCAGCCCTCTGGAAGAAAAAGTAGGAACCTCAGCTTTGGAAATTGGCAGATTGCATACAATAGCTTAGATATCCTCCTCAGAACCTGCGGACAGTTTTTGTATGTCTTATATGTGGTGTCCGATAGTCCTGGTGTAGATTTTGCTTGAGCTTTTTCCACTACTGCCTTTACTTCCATATTAACCCCGACTTTCTCTGCTGTTCTTTTTCCATTTTTTGGTGGTAATCTGCGCCACCACCACCTGATCGGGCAACGTGCAGTCCTTACATTGATAGGTTGAAGGCCCCACACCATCATCATCAAATTCCTCCATGTGAAGCCTGAAACCATAAAGACTGACTGAGCTCATTTATGTTATGCAGAATGCCTAGTGGGGATGAGTGGTCTCGTGGTCTCAGAGTCCCTGCAGATTTTGTTTTTCTTTTCTCTAGCTTTATGGAATTTTTTTTTGTTTGTTTCTTCTGTTGTCTCAGGTATTGGACCTTACTTTACTTTTTGTTATTTAGAATAGCCTAATCTTATTTTATATTTTTTGTTTTATAAACTTTTCTTTCTTCATCTTGTAAAGCACTTTGAGCTGCAAACCATTTGTATGAAAATGTGCTCTAGAAATAAATGTTGCTATTGCTACTTCCTCATTGGTGAAATCTGCCATGCTGTAAGGAGTGTGTGACCTAAAATTGGTATTCAAGTGGGCATTCCCTTCTGGACTCACCATGTGCTGCTGCTACCGTGTCTTCAACTTCTTCTTACAGCACACCAGTTTCCCACTTCTTGGCTTTTCCAGGATTTTTTCTCTGAACTAAAAGAGGTTCTTGATAAAGGCTTTCCTCTGTCGCTCTTCTCTCTCTGTTTTTCTGGATCATTTCTATCCTACCTTAGAGCTTAGCTGGTTCAGGGCTCCTTGTCTGAATCATCTGCTTTCTGACACTTTTTCTTGAGCATCCTTAGCTCTTTCTCAATTTATGCCTCCCACTGGGACCAGCTGATAGCCCAATTATCTTGCCTTCCTTCAAGTCAAAGGCATCACCACATGCCTAACACACAACCTGTACCATGGCATTAATTTTCTTGGTATCATCTCCTTTCAGGGTGCTATACAGTATACTATTGAAGTCTACATCCAATTGTACCCATCAACAATCTGCTGCTGGTGATAAATTTGACCATGGCTTAATCTCAAAATCCTCTATGACTTCAGATTCAGCATCTCTTCTTCAACTTTGAGTAGATTCAGCAAAGAGTTCCAAGGATCTGTGGTTTGCCTCCTCTATTGATGTACAAGCCATACTAAGAGTTGGATTTCTGATGGATAGCAAGTGCTTTGCATGGTTAAATTTGCTCATTGTACTTGGACTTACTATACCTTGGTGAATCTTCCCACCATGTTAATACTTGAAAATTTGACAAAAGACCTTGAATCTTCTTTTAGTTTCACTCTCCATTCTTGCCACATCCCATCTTGTATGTTGTAAGGAACCTCAGGCACCACTTTGTCCCCTTTTTAGAAATGAGGGCTATGCACTCCACGTCTAACATCAGTGTATGTTTTTGTTTTCCCTTCAAGGAACATCATCAGCCTTGCAGTGAAGAGGAGGAGGAAGGACATTGAGATGTATTTGTATTTTTCCAACATAAAGGGTAAAGCATGAGGTGTATTGGCATGTGCTGTTGAATGGCATATTGGAAGACATTCTGATAGAGTGCAGGTCTCCAGGGTTTTATTTGCAAGATAACAGACTGAATGAAGCCTTTGATATCACATTGAAATCTTTCAATACCCTATCTGCAGTCAGATGGTATATTGAAGTGTGTATGTGATGAATATTATATCACTCACTTTCAGAAATGCTGCGGAGTATGCAGATGTGAATTGACAGGTGTTGTTGGACACAAGGGTGTGCAGATTTATGAATTTGTTAGGACTGAGATAAGGAAATGTATGACATTTTGAGTGGAAATAGAAACAGTAAAGGTAACTTCTGGCCACTTGCTATGATAACACTATGTAACACAATTTTTGTTCCTGGCTTCCAATAGTTATATTTCAACTGCTTATGTCTAAAGCCTATGGAAAATTACTACATTCAGCACAAACTTTGATTTTATGACCACAGCCCAGAAAATTTCATATTTATAGTGACAAAACAAGGGAATTTTTATCTTTTCGTTCATGCGGTCTGATAAAGAACAACACTTGCATGGTAAATAGACAAAGACAGTCAAAACCACTCAAAAAGGTTCAGAAATGAGTAGGTTTTCTAGATTTGTGACTGTACTGCAAATCGCTTTCTCGAAGAAGCCCCCAAATGTAGTCCCCCATCATGTTTTCGTTATACTGTCCAGTATATCCTGATGAAAGCGCTCACTTTGCTCCTCTGAGTAAGCTCCTATGTTCTCCTTGAATTTGTCAAGATGAGCGCCAAGGATATGGACGTTGAGAGACATTCTGCATCCCATTTTGGCGTAATTCTTTATGAGAGTCCAACCAACTGCTCATAGTTTTCAGCCTTGTGATTACCCAGGATGCCGTCAACCACTGCAACAAAACTGTTCCAAGCCGTTTTCTCCGTCCTGTTCAGCAGCTTGGCGAATTGGTAGGATCCACCATGCAGAAGTAGCAGTTGCTTGAGTGGTCAGTCGGTTGCCGCCAAATTCGTGGGATAGCAAACTTCATGCCCTCTTTTCTCCCCTGTACCAACGTTTAAGAGTTTTCTTGCAATATTCACATGTGAAATGAGGTGCCCAGGGCTTGTATGGATCCCCACAAGCATGCCGAAGTATGCCTTGTAGGCCTCGCACATCTTACGACATGCTTTCACTGAATACTTTCTCGCAATTGTCTTTATAAATTGTCCACAGACATAGCAAAATGCATCTGCTGGGTGCAAGCAACCTCTTGATGCCATCCAAATCAAATCAAAAAACATAAACCAAAATGTTGGTTTGAGTAATCTGTGCTTTTATACTTGTATGATTACTATTGGACAGTCCGAGAACGTTCTAGAAAGTTCTAAAAGTTTCTTGAGAGTTCTAGACAATTCTGGAAAATTCTAGAAACTTCTGGACAATTCTAACAGTTCAAGAATAGTCTAGAAGACTACTCAGTATTGAATGCGAATCGAGAATTTTCTAAAACAGACAAATTTCAAAATATCACTGTCCTGATCACAAAAGCAAAGTTTTTGTGGAACAACAGGTATTTTCTATTTTTTAGGCATAACGGGTTAGGAAAACACACTTTGTACCCAGGAATAAATTAAAATGTGTTACATAGTGTAATCAGTCAGGGTTGGTCTACAACAATAATTCCAGACAGCTACTTCAAATAGACCTCCCAACATCTATTACCAGTTTCTCCCAGGGTTCAGATGGAAATGGCACAGGTGTAGAAGAGGGAATTGGCTGTCTTATGAGAAGATCGGCACAGTTGACAGTTTTTAACATGAACTTCAACCATGTCGTCTATACCTGGCCACCAACATAGTTGACACACACTCTGTCTAATTTAAATAATTAATTGGTGACCTAGACGAGTAAAAGTAACCATCGGGTGATTCTGAAAGAAAAGAGCAATGAGGCGAGCACAACAGAATACATAGCCATCTTGTACAGTCAATTCATCTCGTAATCAGAAATATAGACATGTAACTGTATTAACAGCATTAAGAGAAGATGGCCATCCATTGGTAATTTGAGTTTGCAGGTCAGATAATTCACTGTAAAATGCAGAGGCAGAAGCAAACTCACCCTGTGACAGGGCAGATCGTTGTCAGAAATGGTCTCAACAGTAGGAGGGAAGGAGAAGCAAGAGAGGCAGTCAGCAATGTGAGTCTGTGACCTCGGATGATAAGCCACAGTGCAGTTAAACACTACAGTCACACTGCCCAGCTTGCCATCCACATGCCACGGCAAACAGACACTTTGGAGGACAATAGACTGGCCAAAGCCTAATGATTGGTGTGGATAGGAAATTACAACCCCACCATCAAGCCCTCCATTTCTCAACAGCCCACATACATCCAAGGTCCTCTTTATCAATTGTGGAATACTTCAAAGTGCTTTCAATATTTGTGTTGTGGTACTTTATAACTTAATGATTATATAACTAGCATACCAACACACCATTATAACACATTTTTATTACTATGCAGTTTTTCTTTTGCCTTTCATTAACCTAAAAGAACAATAGGGAATAATGCCATAATTTCAACTATGATAAAAATTATTAATTCTTGAATATTTCAATGGACAGCATAGATTTTGTAAGGAACATAGTTTAATTTAAACAACTGTAGATCTCAGAATTCAGAAACATTATATATGCTAAATTGACAAAAAAGTACCGTGATGACAAACAGATAATTTAAACAATGCATACTATTAATTTTGTTGTTTTCAATGGATATCTTAATTTGTAATGTTTTACCATTTTGTTATAAACTTCTTAGATTCATTAAAATGATAGGGTAACTAACTAACAAACTAATAACTCCTGTGGGCCCACCACCTACTGGAAGAACAGGGTCTGGATGGTATGTGACGTGGGAAGCAGTCAAAGGCAGAGGCTTTATTGGATCGGAACCCAAACACAAAATTGACTCTTGGGATGTGGAATGTCACCTCTCTTGTTAGGAAGGAGCTGGAGTTGGAGGGTGAGGTGGAGAGCTGCCAACTAGATATACAGTAGTTGGCTCAATACTCCCACTCACTTGACTCAGGAACAAAAACATCTCGACAGAAGCTGGACTCTCCTTTACTCAGGAGTTGCCTGGGGTGAAAGGCCTCAGGTGAGAGTGAGCTTCTTGTGTCTCTGCCTCATCGATGCCATATTGGAGTTTATCCCGAGAACAAGAGGGCTGCTTGTCTGCAGCTGATGTTCAGGCTGATGGGAAGACTCTAACTGCCTATAACCCAAATGTCAGTTCATAGTAGCAGGTCTTCTTGGAGTGCCTGGAGGGGATCATGGAAATGGTCCTAGCTGGTGATTCCATAGTTCTGCTGGGTGACTTCAACACCCAGGTGGATAATGATGGAGACACCAGGAGAGGCATGTTTGAAAATATATGGCCACCCTGATCTAAACCTGAAGAGTATTTTCTTTGTGGTCATCCGTGTTAGGCATGTTTTTTTCATAATGAACACCATGTTCAAACATAGGTGGCTCATAAGTGTACCAGAACACCTTAGGCCAAAGATCTATGATCAATTTCTTAATGTTATAATTAGGTTTGCAGCCTTATATTCTGGACACTCGTGAAGTGAGGGGACAGAACTGTCAACTGATCACCACCTGGTGGTGAATTTGACAGGTAGTGGGAGAGGCACCTGGACAGACCTGGAAAGCACAAAGAAGTAATGAGCGTGGACTATGAACATCTCAGGGAGTCCCCTGTCCAGAAGACTTTCAATTCCAACCTCCAAAATAGCATTTTCTGCATCCCATGGAAGGCTGGGGACATACAGACCGAATGGCCCTTGTTCATAGCCTTCATTGTGGAAGCAGCAGCAAAGAGTTGTGACCTGAAGGCCATAGGTGCATCTCAAGTAGCAACCCAAAGAGCAAATGGTGGACACCACAGTTGAGAGATGCCATCAGGCTGAAAAAGGATGCCTTCTGTGTATGGTTACCACACAAGACTCCCCAAGCAACAGAGACTTACCGATAGGCCAAAGGACAGTGGCCTTAGTGGCCAGGGAAGGAAAAACTAAGGTGTGGGAGGAGTTCAGAGAGACTGTGGAAAGTGACTATTGATTGGGCTCAAAGTAGTTCTAGTAAACCATCAGAAAATTCAAAAATGGAACGCAGGGATTCACCCAGGCTATTCTCAGTAAGGGTCGAGATGTACTTACCTGGACTGAGGATGTTGTCTGGCAGTGGAAAGAACACTTTAAGGAGCTCCTGACCCCAATAGACATGCCCTCTGTAGGGGAGGCAGAGCCAGAATCGGAAAGGAATAAGTCGAGGTAGTTAAGCAACTCTGCAGTGGGAAGACCCCAGAGGTGGATGAGATCTGCCCAGAAATGCTGAAGGCTCTGGACATTGTTGTACTGTCATGGCTAACAAACCTTTTCAATGTTGTGTGGTCATCGGGAGCTTTGCCTCCGGAATGACAGAGCAGGGTGGTGGTTTCCATTTTTAAAAACGGGAACTGGAAAGTGTGCTCCAACTATTGGGGTACAACATTCCTCAGCCTTCCTGTAGCTTACTCTAGGGTACTAGAAAGGAGAAACCACCCAATCGTGGAACCTCAGGGGTTGGGGAAGAGTATACCTGCAGTATTTGAGTAATCAGTTTTTGCACATCCATTCCACAATTGGCCTTCATGTAATTTTTAATGGTTAGCTTGTTATCTTAATTAGTAAAACTTATATTCACTCTCTTTCACATTGTACTTTGGCAAAGATTTTCTGTTATGTGAAGTGGATATCAAACTTTTTCTTACTATGTTATGGGAGCTGGCTGGAGAAATAACTTTAAATAACTGGTTGTTCTATTTGTTTTGAATTGTTTTGTTTCTTTCCATTATTTCTCTTAAATTTCAAACAAGAGGCATCTGCAGCTATAAATCTTCAAATATGGAGGTGCCCATAACATCAGTGCCAGGATTGCAGAATAGCCCTGCCAGTTCAACAGCTTATTTAATTATGTATTATGGTATTTGTTACCTTGTATTAATACCTGAGGGTAAATTGTCTTTTCTCATGACCTTTAGAGGTTCAGAGTGCAGGCTCAGCCATTGTACGGAACACCTCTAGAGCAATTTT
Organism: Polypterus senegalus; assembly: GCF_016835505.1. Lineage (NCBI taxonomy): Eukaryota > Metazoa > Chordata > Cladistia > Polypteriformes > Polypteridae > Polypterus > Polypterus senegalus. The sequence goes on from NW_024380282.1 coordinate 163,182, forward strand.
CAGGTTAAGGGCTTTGCTCTAAAACCCAACGGAGTAGGATCCCTTCTAGCAGTAATGGGATTTGATCCAGCAACATTCCAGATGCTAGTTCATATCTTTAGTCTCTGAATCACCAAAGGAGTTTTATTACTACTGTTTAGTTTTATTATTTAAATTATCTTTTACTTTAAGAACAATTACCTGTCCTATATAACTAAGACTGGTTCAGGTTTGATGTTAGTACAAAAGACTATGAACAGTCAGAGAGCTTGTCTGGTCCTGAGTTAGGCACTGCTTGTGGCCTTTACATCAACACCATCTTATTTAATGCCTGATAATGAAATCTGTCTGTGTCTGCTCTCAGAATGGAGGCTCAGCCACAAAGAACTACTAAAGTGGGATTGAAACTGGTGAACTATTGAGATTTCACTGTCAAAAGGACACCGCATTACAAATGGAGAAAAACAGACTTGGAGAAACCTTGTCTGTCAGAACTCGCTTGTTTCACAGTTCACTTCACTGACAGATGAACACTAAGCTTCTACGCTGTGACGAGTTCAATCCCAGCTTCACCCCAGTCATTTCCAGGTGATTTCAACTAATAGAGCAGTTTGACGCTCATGTAGAGCAATCAGCTTAAAGTATTTTTGAGGACAACACAGAAGAAAGCTGTGAAACATTAACTTTAATCTAAAAGGATCATTTTATAAGTGACATGAAGTAAAACAGAAACAAAACCGATATTGACTTTAATCTACAGTATATAGCATGTTTGATGGAAGTCTAACGGTATCTGTGAAAAGACCAAACAAGACCAATAACAACTAGAAACTGCCTGCCTTGAAATACAATGAGGATAAACTGGTGCAGGGCCTGTAACAACCACACAGGTGAAACCACAAGATCTGTGAGAACTGCACTCAAATAAGACCAGAAATACAGGATTTACAGAAGACACACGGCTGGATCTCAAGTTACAAGCGGGGACTTCTCAGGTACTGTGATTATTATGGGCCACTTCAGGAATCTGTGACAAAGCTATCCATTTGTAACACAGAAACACAATGTAGATGTGTTCAGGAGGGACTTAATTGTCACATATCGAAGTCACATGGGGTCTGACTTATCAGAATTCTGAATGAACAAAATGGACTGTCAGGCCCTTTAAGCACTGCTGTAGTCAGCGAGTGAGCACAATGAACATCAGTTTGACTAAATAGTGAGGTGGTCTACAACCACATGGTGTTCACTTTGGACTCAGAACTTCAGTACACAGCACCTTGTCTATCTGTGCCACACTTATGGGGATTTCAGAATCCCTAAGTCATCAGTGCTTTAATATGAACAGTTACAAGGATTAAGCCTCAGATTCACAGTAAGCATTTCCTTCTAGTACTGTTTGTGAGGATGTGTTTCCTGCAGAGGCATTAGCTCTCTTGGAAATGTTTTCTTTTAATATTGTGGCTTATTAAATAATTAAACAATATCAGAATATACGAGAAAAGGCTATATCCCTCCCATAGTGATTACGGCAGTACAAGAACAGAGCATTGAGCTGAGTTGGGAGGCAGGGTGGCTAAACGTCTGGGAATTTGGAGGATTGTTTATTGCGTATTGTTTATTGTTTATTGGGGAATTGTGGAGAGGAGCGTGCTTTGTGCACATTATTATTATAATAAATAATTATTTAGACTTTTATCTGGTGTCTGACGAGTGGTCTGAGGGTACAAGGGAGTGAGAAAGCCTGTCACAATATATATATATATATATATATATTGTCAGGGATGCAGGGCAACGACCCAGATGGGACGCCTTGAGGGACCAGAAGAGGGTCAATGTGGGGGCTGCCTTCCTGGTTGCTTTGGGGGCCACGGGTAGAGGGCTTGGAAGACCAACCCTGTAGGGACCCATGGTCACCGCCAGGGCGTCCAAATTCCTTGGGGACCCTGGACCACAGCACTTGTGCCACACCAGGAAGTGCTGGGGAAGAAGAGAAGGGACACCTGGAGAGCTTCCAGGAGAACAGCCGGTACTTCCGCCACACTGGGACGTGTCCAGAGAGGAATGCCGGACGCATTATGATTATGATATAAAGGGCCGCCTCCGTCATTCGAGGCTGGAGTCGGGGGGAGGCAGGACAAGGCAGGGGAAGAGAGAGTGGAGGCAGCCCAAAGAGAAGGCATTGTGTGGCCAGGGCTGTGTTGGGGTTCATCTGTGCACTTTAACTTGTAAATATTATTGTAAATCAACGTGTGGTTGAACAACATGAACAACATGTCCACCTGTCTGTGGCCTGGCGCGTTCACATATATATATATATATATATATATATATATATATATATATATATACAGTATATATATATAACACACCACTCTATACTTCTAAAAATGAAGGAACCAGAGGTTATCTTCAGGGTGATGCCACAGGGGAACCATTTTTGGTTCCGTAAAGAGCATTCCACATGAAGGTTCCAGAAAGAACTTTTATTTATTTAGATCCATAATCTGCTTCATACAGCAAATAACCATGGACAGATGGCGACAGCCTTGTGACTCTCGCTGTGTTTCATATCACAGGCTAAGTTCAGGTTTTCTTCATCTACGAATGTACCTGCTAAGTAGTCTACCATACAATAAAGGCTTCATTGTTTTCTATAAATATCAAGCACAGAATACAAAGAACCAACTTCATATGGAAAAACCCTTCTCACAATGAACTGGCGCATTGTCAAGCAATGGTTCTACAATGATTAACATAACCCACTAATAAATTATAAAATGCTAAAATAGGGGTACACCACAAACAGTATTTAGCACTTAAGCCACGTTTAAATTGAGATGCTATTCTGAGCCAGCATTGGTACCACCAAAGAGGATTAGTGCAAGTCACGCTTGGCAACCAAGAAAATTAACTGTCAACCCTTAGCCTGGCATATACCAGCGTAAAAGTGAAGCATGTAGTGGAGTTCACAAAAGTCCTGTTAAATGAGAATGAAAACCTCAGAGAAAGTTTTGTTTTTGTTCTTTGTAAATTGTCTAATTTTGTGTATTTTTAAAAATTAATCTTACATATTAACTACAAAATAATTAAACATCATAGCCTAAACCAGAGGTCTCAAACCTTTTTCCCCTGAGAGCTACTTTTACAAAACAAAAATTGCAGAGAGCTACTCCTGTTTTCTAACATTTCTTCTCATAGCTTATTTCATCCTAAACAAACTGAATAAGCTTGTTTTGCCTGAACATTTACAAAATGTTGGTGTCCACAACTAACATTTTTATTAAAACATCACAAAAATATGTAGTTCACCTGCAAGTGCATTTTGTATGTCTGTATGTATTTTCTAGCGCATCTCACACTATTTAATTAAAACATGAATGCTGTCAAAACAAATCAATACCATTCCAAATCCACAGATATGACTTCTTCATTTGTCATTTTGTCACGTGTCACTGTGTCACTTTATTCACAAGTCCAGTTGCATGTGTGATGTGTTTTTAGTTAGTCAGATGACTGGCACTGAGGTGTCTGGTGGAGTGGAGCCACTCAGGTTCTCTCTTCTGGGGTCATTTAACTGTTCGTCTGTCAGTCTTGTTCTGAACTTTGATGTCATGACATTCATGTCAGACTCACAGAGATATGGAAACCCAAACAAAGCAGACATTTTCAGAACTGCCTGGTGAAGATTCTTCTAGTTATCTGGCTCTACTAAGCTCCAGAAATGCTGTGAATGCTGTTGAAACTTTAACTGCACATTATTTTGAAGGTTTACTGATATATAATATTATAAAATCCAATGTCTCTCAGTCTGTATGTCTGTCCGCTTTTCACAAGAGAACTACTGTACTTAATAGATTTAGATTGTGTTTTTGTCCATAATTTACTTGAACATTCCGGTTGGTTTTGTGACTTCTCTCATTTCACTGTGTATCAGAGTTCGCCGCGGTACTGATTTATTTGTGCGAATCTGAGAAACACGCAGCGGGCCGAGAGGAGGGGCCTTCCTCACTCACTCGCCAGCTTCGTGCGTGGTCCTTAACTCCACTTAGCCAGCGAATGAGAGAACAATTCAATTCAAATTTGTTTGATATTTAAAATAAAGTGTTACTTAGGTCTTGATGAGTTTGAGTCTGGATATTCTCTTAAGTGTCTGCCACATTGAAAAGAGAGACTGAAATTCAGATTGTGGATCATGATATGACTTTTTGGAAAGATCGCCCAGCCCTAATGTGACTAATCAAGTTTTCAGATTTATGTAGGATTCATTAACCCTTTGACGAGCTACTTGGAAAGGGGTTGTGAGCTACCGTAGCTTGTTAGCGACGTGTTCGAGATCCATGGCCTAAGCCAATCATTAAAAAATGAACAACATTTAAATTGTTATTCATTTCCACCTTTGTCCTGATGTTAATGGGGATTATTTTTAACATATTTAATGTTGCTGAATTTTTAATTGTTGATTAAATTAATCTGACATTCATTACCAAGTGGTAAGACGTACATTAAAAATTCTACTTTTTTGAAAAATGACAATATATCACATTAAAATTATTACAGCATTTGTCCCTTTGCCGTTTTGTTAGTGAAAGATAAAAGATAAAGGCACAGTTTTTAAAAACAATGAAAAACATGTGTTGCATATTAAAATCATCTGTTATACAAAAAAGGTAGCAATTCTAAGTCAGAGTAGTTCAGAGATGTGAAATGTCACACTTAAAGACCGTCAAGGTCCAACTCTGGTGGGCTCCTGTCGCTGCATTTTAAACCTTCAGCACAAGGAGGATTAGAAAGTCATGATAGTATTTGTATTTACATTGTAAAATAATAAAAAGTATCACACATTCAACTGCATATACCTTAATATTTAAGCACATTTGAACTCTATTATTTTTATAATAATCCAATAGTAAAATATTAAAAATACAAAATGTTCTGCAATTGAGGATTTGTCAGTAATATAGGAACACTCGTCATAACAATCGCCAAGTCTGCTCTGGCACTCATTGTGCTGATGTTCACAAAGTTGTTTGTAAAATGCATAAAAAGTCGGGTTGTTTTCAAAACCCTTGTAGGATCATCCACAGTGTGTCTATTCCTTTAATGAGGAGCTCAGACTGTCTGTAACAAAGAGAAAAAGGACAACACAGACCTTTTGGACTTTAATGACGACTACAGATTTGCAAAAGAACAACTTTCTATGCATTTAGATGGAGGCAGAATTGCAAAGACAACTTACTGCAGTCAATGCCGTGACGCTGTGCTAAACCTTAACATCCATTTGACTTTCTTTTGTGTTATTTGGTAAGTGAATCACTATAAACTTAATTTATCCAAAGTCATTCCCATGACAGTAGATCAGGTTGTTTAAGCTTCCCAAATGTCGTAAGTGCAATGGCCTGCACTCGTATGCGAACAACAGCACCGCCGAGCTAGATGCTGATGATATAAAATACAAATCATTCATGTCATCAGTGCACAGGTCTGTCCTTGAAAATGAATCTGATGTGAATGGCCAGTCGTATCACCCAGTCTGACCTTCTGATAACAGTAAACTCCTCCAGCAGGAGTGGCACTGAGACATCGCACCGCCACTGAAGCTGCAGCTTTCTTTAATGGCTGAATGTGCAAAATATGTCTACATGTAAGTACATATTCTGGGAATTCTGCTGTTTATTCTTGTATATAATTTATAATTGCTGCCAAACGATTTTCATGTTGCTCTTGAATACTTACTTGTTTAAAGTGTGTTGTCCCGGCCGGGATGCCTTGGAGGACCAGAGGAGGGTCGTGTGCCTCCTCCAGACCGAGGGGCGTCCATCCTGGTTATGCAGGAGGCCTCGGGTAGGGGCTTCAAGCCCAGCCCTGTAGGCGGCGCCCCAGTGCCTTATTGTCCGGGAGCCCGGCACTTCCGCCGCACCAGGAAGTGCCGGGGAAGACGACAGGGACACCCGGACGGCTTCGGGCGCAGCCGGCACTTCTGCCACACAGGGGTGTGGCCAAGACCAAGTGCCGGAAGCAGCCCATACGGTTCCCATAAGAGGGGCCGCCTCCCTCCAGTCATTAGTGGAAGTCGGGTGGAAGAGGACTGAGCTGGAGACAGAGGACTGAGGCGGCCAGGAAGGCACAGAGACTGTGGGCCTGGACATTGGGGAAATCAGAACAAGGACGCACTGGTTTTGTGAGTGTGCACTGGACATTTATAGGTGTAAATAGTGTGAATAAACAGTTTGTGGGTTGAAAATATGTTGTCCGTCTGTGTGTGTCCGGCCAGCATTCACAGTGGCGTAGTCGCGCGGATGATCCGTCTGGTACAAGACGGGACCTGCTTTGTTAATAACAAATATGTCTGTGAACGGCCCGCGCAGCAGCGACCCCACACACTGGCCGCAGGAGCGCCCGTGCACAACCGCGGAGCGGTTAACCCCACGGACCGCCGCCGGACCGCATTATGGCCGAGCTTCCCAGGTGCGGAGGAAGGACCATGGGCATTGCTGGAGTGCAGCAGGCTCCCGCAAGCACGCCGCGCAGAAGGCGCCGGAACGGCAGGCCGCCTATGGAGGCCATGCCGGGACGCTTCCCGGACAGACAGGACCCGGGAGGTAAGTTTCCTGCTCGCAGCGCCTGTTTTTCTTCAACAGGCAGGGGCCGCCGGATCCTTGTCGGTGGCTGGGGCCTGTCGAACCGCGGGCGCCAGCATCACCGCAGCAGCTGGGAGAGCTGCTGAGAGGGAGACGCTGCAACCTGAAGAGCCAGCATGCCGCCGCACTGGGGAGGAAAGAGCCAAAATGGCCGCGGGCCGGATGTCCCGCCCGTTGACAGGCACGGGATTGGCTGGTGTGTCTTGTGTGCCCGCCAAGGATTGGATGGAGGCGGGACCAAGGAACGCCAGTCTCGTGCCTAAGAAGGACCCGATTGGGCCAGAGGGAGTGGCCCAGAGGAGGCAGGCGCTTGCGTGGAGCTGATGGACAGGTAAGCTCCCCGACGCCTGTCTCTTTCTTTCCACCAGCGGCTCGCCGCGTCAGAGGAATCCCTTTGGCCCGCCGAGCCGTCTTTGCAGCAGGTGTTAGATCTCGTGCTCCGTTTGGAGCAGCTGAAGGGAAGGCGGTCGATCGGGAGAGACGCGCGTGACGTAGAATCACCGCGACGCTGGAGCCTTTGGCAATCGAGACATCGCGGGGAAGGTGAGTTTTACCGTCCCCGTAAAGCATGAAGGGGGATCCGCCGAACATGGTCGCGACTTATTTAAGGAGGACCAACTTCAAGTAAGCGATCCCCCCACAGCGGACGCGGCAGTGCAGACGGCCGATCGGGCGAGGAGAGCGAGCACGCAGGCGCTGGCAGGACAAGGGCTGATGAGTGCCCTGGGTCCTAGCCAGCGCTCCAAGCCCGCGCAGTCTCATGTGCTGGATTTGAGCTATTCCCATGCTCAGACCAGACCGTCAAGCCGCCCAAAAGTAGAAGGAGGAACCGAGGGGTGAATGCCGGGACCTCCGATAGGAAGGGGCGTCTCGCTGGGTGCGAGCGTCCGGAGAAGGGCCATCCTCTGCGGGGGCGGAGGAAATCCCCTGGGCGGCTGGGCGAGCCGCCTGCGAGAGCGGTCCCGCGGACAGCAGAAGGACGGGCATGGAACCTGCGGCGGAGGACTTTAGCAGGCAAGTCAGGGGCTGTCGGAAGGGGGCAGGAGCACTGCGGTACGGAGACTGGCAGGACGCTCGGGTTGAGTGTCCTGGCAGTTCTTCTGGCCCTCTTTTCCTTTTTCCACAGGCCCAAAGCTCCACGAGCGCTGAAGCCGACGTCGCCAGGGACCTGCCCTCCTGGAACGGGCCGCCCGCAGGAGATCTCCACACCGGGAGGCCGATAGTGACTCAGCTGGGGGACAGTGGGGGCGGGCGGCGCAGACCAGAGGGGCACGCTTTGCATCGGAGGGGATGCCAAAGAGATGTCCCAGGGTGCCGTGTTGGACCCTGGGGACATAGTAGGACCCTCTCTGGGACGTGCTGCCCTTTCGATGTGCCGCTCGGACCCACGTGTCCTCGCTAGTGGTGGGGCACTGTGGTCCCGGCTGGGGCTGGAGCCCGCCGGGACGCCAGGAGGACGGAGGAGGGCTTGTGCCTCCTCCAGACCACGAGGGGCGTCCGTCCTGGTTCTTTGGGGGCCGGGTAGAGGGCTTGAAGCCCAGCCCTGTAGGGACCCGTGGCCACCGCCAGGCGGCACCCGATGCTGGTTTATCCGTGTGGTCGCCAGCCGGGCTGGAGCCCGGCCGGACGCCTTGGAGGACAAGAGGAAGGTGTGTGCCTCCTCCAGACCGAGAGGGGCGTCCGTCCTGGTTATGCAGGAGACCTCGGGTAGGGGCTTCAAGCCCAGCCCTGTAGGGACCCGTGGCCACCGCCAGGTGGCGCCAGTGCCTTATTGTCCCGGGAGCCCGGCACTTCCGCCACACCAGGAAGTGCCGGGGAAGACGACAGGGGACACCCGGACGGCTTCCGGGTGCGCAGCCGGCACTTCTGCCACACAGGGGTGTGGCTAACTCTAATTGCCGGGAAGCAGCTGGAGCCCATCCGGTTCCCATAAGAGGCCGCCTCCCTCCAGTCATTAGTGGAAGTCGGGTGGAAGAGGACGGAACTGGAGAGAGGATGGGAGGCGGTCAAAGGAAAGAGGCACAGGACTGTGTGGCCTGGACATTGGGGAATCGGTGCTGGAGGCACTGGGGTTTGTAAGTGCACGTATTTCTTGTAAATAGACTTTGTAAATAAACAGTGTGTGGTGTAAATATGATGTCCGTGTGTGTGTGTCCGGGCCAGCGTTTACAAGTGATTCAAGTATAATGTTCCTAAAATAATAGGTTTACATTTTTATGTGAATAATAACATTAATATTTAATTACAGAGAACAAATTCAGAACTATAATATACTTAGGCATTGAGCTGGATGCCTTGTATCCTCTTTCACATTTCCATTTTGTGTTATTATCAATCAGCTATTATTTCTTGATCAACAGCTAAAAAGACAGCTAATGTCTCTGTTACTTATTCTTCTGTTTAATGACAATTAAATCAACTCTTCATCTTTTCACAGCTGTCTCATAATACACCACACATACATTGCATCACACTTAAAGTCGGCTTAAAGCTGATGTCGCTAACTCCTCTGAGCTCTGATTGATGTTATCAACGATCAATTCTTGGGGCTGCTTAAACCTCATGAGTGCTCACATAATCATGGATTGCTGAGGCTCACCTTGAGTTAATGTGAAAACACGTGGTGTTCATGTAGCTGGCTCACCGTTGATTGGAAAACACTTTTACTCAAGCGGGATTACTCGCTAAATTATGGAATACCATAGAGGAGTTTTAAAAATCATGTATCACAATACACAGCACATACTTTACAAAACCCCACACACATAAATCACAATGCATAAAGGCACATGAACATGTAACACACACCAAGAACATCAACCCTCCTCTTTATTACATCAGAAATCCAGTCCCTGATAATACAGCAGATAAAAATATGCAAAAAAATAAAAATATGCAAAGCAAATTAAACCTCAAATTAATTAAATAAACAATGTCAATGCAGGTAAGTTAGGTCTTCATTACAACGGCACTCCAAACTCTTTGCCACAGACATGCAGTCCCTCAAGCCCACCTATATAACTCTTCCAGTTAGCCCCCGCCTATGGTATCTCACAATCTGCCCTCAGGATTAATTCAAGATGCCAGCTGAGTTGTAAGCCTTCTGCCTCTCATCTTCCCTTCTTTGACTATATACCCATTACTATATTCATTACTTAAAATGCTACTTAATCACAGGATGTGCTCTGGTGGCCCTGACATGCCAAGAAGGATCTTGCAGTGTAGGCAATAGAAACTATCAGGGTACAAGTTATTCAGCAAGTGGTGCAGAGAAATAAAAATGAAATACCACACTTATGTAGTTATGTAGATTTGTTACAATTTGATGATTCTCTGCTGATCTTGACTCAATAAAGGCCAATCTGTCCCATGAATCACCAACATGAACAGGCAACAAGAGGACAAACTACTAGTGACCTCTGCACCAATCCCATGTAAAGCCAATGATCTGCTTTCAGAGATGAAAACGAAATCAAAGATTCTCAGTAAAAATCTGAAACAGGTCAAAATGCAGCTGATCTAACAAGCCCTAACAAAAGAAAAGTTTGTTTCATTCGCAAAATCAAACAGGAAGCAATTTATACCTTAGCTAGGACAGAGGACACACTGGGCCGCCATCTTATATAAGGCCATTAAATGATGTCACATGGTAGCAATAACATTATAACAATAGCCAATTTGGCTGTCAGAATTACCAGAATCATATAAAATGACATCAGGTGATATCAGCAACATATTAACACAAATTAACAACAATTCCAGCAATTTCATTTGGTAAAATACTTAAGATATTTTTGATTTAATGACCAAGTCAGTTTAGGTTTTAGAATCATTTAAATTATTTCACATTATTTACTTCTTTGTGTGCCATTTTGCTGTTCATGGAGGTTGCCTGATTGTTTTGAATACTGTGACCCCTGCCACCATATAAACAGTTGGGACGCAGCACAGGACATAAATGTGTCTTCAGGTATAAAATGGCAGCACCCTGCATACTCAGCTATCCTCAGTAGATTAAAGACATGTTAAAGAAATAGATATAGTTATATTCATGTTCAGTCAATTTAACTTCTCAGTAGAAGGAATTTTTCTTTGCCCTAATCTACAAACATTTTGGTTTTCGATGCTTCCTGCTTTTGACCCCCTGCTTGCCCACTGTTCTCATAAGAATGATAAAATGACCTGCCACAATGGCAACAAATGCAAGAGCTGGGAGATGAAATATCAGCCAAAAGGCAGGCCAAAAACTCAATAAACAAAGAGATCAGAGATGTCAAGCAGCAGAAGTTAAACACTAAATACAGTAGCTCTTAAACAAATAATTGTGTTTAAAAAGAGGTAGCCAGAAATGTAATAACTAGAGAACCAGACACAAAAGCAAACATTGGTTTGTAAGTTTATCTACAATTGTGGGCAACCTGAAAGTGTACAACATCAGTCCTTAAAGAGTCACAATAGTGACATCAGGACAGGTTGTTCTGTGATGGCAACAATAAACAATATAAACCTCAATATGGTTGGACACATAAGGCGATGTGAGAGTACATCAAACCTGCTGAGCCAAAGAGTGAAAGTGGCAGTTTAAGGTTATAAAGGACCATGAGAAGAGACACAGATAACGTAAGATTATTACAAGAAGGCCAAAAAATTCAGCAAATGCCAACACTAAAATAAATCGTCAAAAATTGAAAGAAATAAAGAAAAACACCAGGTATACTAAACCACAAAGAAGATCACTGAGTTCTTATGCGTTATTACCAAGAAACAGCAAGGAGACATCCATAATTCTTAACACAAAATGGCAGCACCCATAAACAAAACAAGTGGCCAAAAGGGAAACATGATGATAATTGTTTATTGTAATAGAACGCTGTCACTAACCACAGTGAAAGACACTGGAGAGACTGTAGAGACAACGACTTGAGCCTTTTGTTCATCAGACTAAGCTCCATGTCCAAACAGTTCACATTACTGAAAACTCAACATCCGCACCTTGAAGCAAGAAAGTGGCATCAAGTTGTGAGTCTGCGTTAGAGGGAAAATAAATACAGCAAAATATGAAAACAAACTGACAGAGTCTTGAAGAATCTCATGCCTTGGGAGAAGGCAAAAGGGCAATCATGAAGCCGGAACTCTAGGAACTCTAGAATGATGGATTCAGAATAACAATGTGAATGTTCTGGAGGGGCTGATTTAGAGTTCAGATCACAGTCCAAAGAAGAAGTTGTAGATGAACTTGAAAATGTCTGATCAATCACGATCAACATGACAACTGTCAGAGCTTAAACAGTTTGACAAGAAAGAATTAATGGGGACAAATGGCAGAGCTGAGAGAGAGAAAGAAAGAGAGACCTGAGCAAAGACTCCAGGCTGTCATGGCTGCCATCTAATAAGGTAGCTGAGAGCAGCAACAAAACATGCAAATGAGAATTTCACTGTGCTGTGTACATGCAACAATACACTTACACTAAACTAAACAAACAAAGCAAGGATTCTCCCATTTTACATTCATAATAACTTTCATTTTCCTTCTATATTTGTAAAGCACACACATACGTGTAAAACTGTGCTACACGAAGAAATGAATGTCAATGTTGTTTAAGATCTCCAGGCCAGGCAACTCTGTCCTGCTCCATCAGCTCAGTATAATTTAATGTCTTTGTTACCAACAGTCAAATACGAGATTCTGAAAAACACCTCCAGCCCCTCCAGTGTCCTGCTTGACCAGAATATCACAAGTTGAGCAGTTTATTAGTTTTATTCTACTTATCTGTTTATTTCCCTGTTTTTGCGTGAACTGACAACCTGACTTTATTCAATATGCCGCTTCAGACCCTCAACTTTGGCAGGAGTTGTCAGTTATGATGCCAAACCTGAGACTGCAGCAGGACTCGGCTCTCTGGCTGCTCTTCTAAATTACAAACACATTGTAACCAGGAAGTGCAGGTTTGTGGATAAAGTAACAAACAAGAATGCTGTCTGGTGAGTCTTCTTCAGTCAAGGGAGCCACTTTACCACCTGATGCTCCTTAGTAACAGATATTAACAGACAAAATTACAATACTGTAACGTGTGTGCCTTTCTTCAGATTACAGACACATACAAATTGGTGGCCACAGTGCCTCAAGCGCCTGCCTCTTTACCCTCACTAGTCCATTTACTCCTTAATCCATTTCTTCTGAACAGACACGTTCTCATTAAAAATGCAGCAATGAGCGCCATGCTTTGTTCAAACTACAGTAAGTAGAAATTCAGATTAATAACCTCATCAGTGCCTCCTCAGTCATCTGCTTTTGTTGTGTTCCAAAAGAACTTCACCATAATTCAATCCTATCTAAATCCTTGATTATTTTAGTAAATTCTTTATGTGTTTCCTCTCTTATTGCAATTTATTATTTTTCAGTGAGTCACCAATTGTCAAGAATTGCTGAGGACTCTCAGTGGGTTTGGTGTATCCAGGCTTCAATACAGTTACCTTTTAGCGTTGATAGTTATCCAGTTTGAAGTGTCCAATTTCAATTTGTTCCATTTATTATGATTAATTATTATTCTATTTTTTTCTGATTTTATTTCCTTTATTTCCTCCTTGTTGTTGAGGGCAATTGCACCATTGTTAAACCACTGTTTACAACCTTGCATTTGGAACCAATAAGTCCCCATTAACACTGTAGCTCCATTTCCACTTTTCATTTATATGTGACAGCAATCTGTTTTTAGAGAAGTACAATTAATAAAAAACATAATGGAATCAAAACCTTTCAGAAAGTATTTCCATTGTTCTCATAATGACTGCTTTGCATCCACACCATCCACATAACTTTCAGCATCCTGTGGTCCACTTGTTTCTATCTACAGAAATATGTTTCTTCTTTTTATGTTATCATCAGTATCTAAAAATTTAAATGTGTGTAAATGTAAAATTTGGGAGTGTTAAATTAGGAAAAAGGCTTTTTATGGGAGTAGCCCCACTTCCATTAATGCTGGGGATGTTATATCTGAAGGTAATGATATTGCAGTTACAAAAGGAGAAAAACAGAGTCAAGTTTAATGTAATAAACTTTAACAGGCTCTTGTTGCTGAGTACACATTACACCACATGTGTAATACAATCAGCTTCCTATTAGCTCCCCAATACCCATAATCCCTTATTACTTTGGGACCCTCAATACAGGGCTGTGTGCTTAGTCCACTGCTGTTCACCCTGCTGACTCACAACTGCACAGCCATGCAGAACACCAACCACATAAAGTTTGCGAATGATATGACGGTGTTGGGACTGATAAACAGGGATGATGAAACAGCATACAGAGATAAGGTGGAATGGCTGTCCGCAAGGTGTGAAGACAACAATCTATCTATCTCAGTGTCGACAAGACAAAAGAGAAAATCATGGACTTCAGAAAATCACATCCTGCCCACATCCCACTCAGCATCAACGGTTTAGATGTGGAGACTGTTAGGAGTACCAAGTTCCTCGGTGTGCACATAACTGAGGAACTTACGTGGACGCATAACACTGCATCACTAATCAAGCAAACCCAGCAGAAACTACACTTCCAGAGGCGGCTGTAGCGAGCAAGTCTTCCATCTTCTATCCTCACCATGTTCTACAGAGGCACCATTGAGAGTGTTCTGACCAGCTGCATCACTGTCTGGTATGGCAACTGCAACATATCCAACCGCAAGTGCCTGCAAACGATAGTGAAGACAGCAGAGAACTTTATTGGGGTGCTTCTCCCTTCACTACAGGACATATTCTACAAACGCAGTGTCCAAAGCCTGCAGCATTGTGCAGGACCCCTTACACCCCTCACATGGACTTTTCACACTTCTGCCATCCAAGACAAGATAATGCATCATCAGAGCCAGACCTGCCAGGCTGCAGGAGAGTTTTATCCCCAAGCTGTCAGACTCCTTACCACCATGCTGCCCCTGGGACCTTCTAAACGGCCTCAACCACCTCTAAAAACAGAACTTTTAAACATGAAAACCACAGTCCTGCAAAGACGAGTGTGGATGGAGAAAAGAACTGAAAATCTCATACTGACCTTTAAGGATTTTGACACTCTTTATCCTTGTGCTGTGAAACATTCTCACCTGTCATTGTTTACACATCATAAACAACTGTCATCATACAATGATCATTTATGTATTATATATATATATCTATTTTTTATCTATTATATTACATATTTAGTGACTATATTTATGTATCTAGATTGCAAATACCATACATTGCATCAATGTTCATATTGCTTACTACACGTCAATATTGCTATTTCTTTGTCTTGTTTGTGTTTTAATTTTAATTTTCAATATTAATTATATTTTTAATGTATTATTTGCACTTCAGGTTGTTACACTGTGGATCCTGAGCTTCGCAATTTTGTCTATCTGTATACTTGTATATGTTTGAGATGAAAAATAAAGTTTGCTTTGACATTAATTTGACTTTGACTTAAGACAAATGCAATTGGTCGACCCAATAATTGACACATCTGCACCAACACCATAAGGGAGGCATTACATGCTAGATGAATTGGTTAGGGTGGGTAAAATGTGTGAAGACTCCATCAATTGATTGTCCATCGATAACACAGAATATTGCAAGAACCGTTTCAAAACACAGAAGCTTTTATCTGTTGCTTCTCTACATGATAATTACCTTTTTCTACCCTCTCAAGCCTACACAGTATTTAATTTTGGAAAACATCTGGAATTAAACCACTTAAAGAATTATTTATAGATAATGTCATTGCATCTTATGAACAATTACGCTTCAAATTTAACTTCCCATCAACATGATTTTTCCTCTGAGTGCTTGGTGCAGTGGTAGTGCTGCTGCTTTGCAGTAAGGAGACTGTGGAAGATGGTGGGTTCGCTTCCTGGTTCCTCCCTGTGGGGATAGCGCTTTGAGTACTGAGAAAAGCACTATATAAATGTAGTGAATTATTTGTGTCACATTCACTCCTAACTCATTAACAGCAGCGTGTGGTGGGCTAACAGAGGGGCTTAAAGTGAAAAAGAACAAAATGATTGTAATGGCTGAAACCACACTATTGACACATAGACATATCTTTCTTAATTGGAAGAATCCCAGCCCATCTTCTGTAATATGTCAGTGGTTAACTAATGTTGAAATTGAAAAATATCAAATTGTCGCTTTGAGGATCTGTTCAAAACTTTTAAAACATAGGCAAGATCTAATTGGTAGCATTTTAGAATAAGCATTTATATCAAGGAAAATGACATTCACCCTTCTTTGTGACATTTCCTGGGGTTACAGATTTGCAAGATCAGTTTCAACAGAACAAAGGAACAAAGGCGGGAGTAGAAAGATTATATTTGCAACATAAAAGGTGAAAATTTAAAGATGAAATAAGTGATTTGGATGCAAAAATCAACATTGTATGAGAAAATGGAGAGTGTTTCTCATTGTACACAGTCTGAGAATCTTCCCCTTTCTACAACAACTTTACTTACAGGAGTAAAGCTCACAGATGCAGTGGTCAGCTGTGGATGTGACTACAGAAATCAATAACTGCCCCTTTTCCTCAGCTACATCGTACACTTTATATTCTGATAGGACACCGTGATGATGTTGTGGTCCAGCCACATTTAGGGCTGTGAATGATTTAGGGCTGATTCATGGAGCCCTTGGAAGACCTCTGCTGCCTCCTCCTTCATCCTCAGTGTCACCAGCTGAATGGTAAGCAGCCGCTAAGAATTGACTGCTCAGCCCAGAAAAGCAAGAAAACAAATCCAGAAATGGCGCTTTTGTTACACATCTAACAGCACAAGATATTTGTAATTTCTGTTCTTTCCTAGGATATTCATTGTACTGAATGAATGAACGTTATGCTTATGGCAATGGGGCCAGTGTTAAAGGTCATTTATGGCATGATTTCCTTAAAATTTAACCCAGGAATATTCTGGTATTTATATGTGAAAGGGCCTCCAATGTAAGTTAAGGTGTCTGACAAGGATTGGTTTTGCTTCAAAAGCCGATACCTCGATTGTCCAGCACACACCATTTTTCACTCACACACCAGGCATGAACTTCACCTCATTTGTGTCCTCAAATTCCACTCCTCTAAATAAACTGATCTAAAAAAGCAGAAAAAATGTATCATAATGTTCATATCCTTGTATCAGTCAAAAAGTGTAGCTATGTTTACCCAAAATTACCACAAATTCTGCAGCTTTAGTATGCTTCATGGGGTTCTGGCAATAGTGTGACATGTTAAAATGATTCCACAGACAAAATATCATCGCTTTTAAAAGCTTTACTGAAACTTCAAAGTAAAACAGTTCACACAAAAATAGAGAAAAAAAATTGGTATTGCAAAGTTAAGAAACATTCTTGTTTAAAGAAAATTCAGTTTATGACTTTTATCTTATTTCATTTCTTTAAGTTTTCTATTACAGTTGAGCAATTTTAAAATGTCAGAAAACTGTATTCCTATCCATTTACATACTGAAAATGGGTCCTTCAGTCCATGCTAGCAATTCACCTATTCCAAACGGACTTAATTAACATACTGTACTACGTATATAGCCAAGAAGTCAAAGTCAAAGCGAGCATTATTGTCATCTCATCTATATACAAGTATACAGATAGACGAAATTGCAAAGCTCAGGGTCCACAGTGTAAAAACATGAAGTGCAAATGAAACACTAAAATTAGAATTTAAAATTAAAATTTAAAATTAAAACACAAACAAGACAAGACATTGTGCAAAGACAAGACAAAGAAGTAGCAGCAATATTGACGTGTAGTAAGCAATATGAACATTGATGCAATGTATGGTATTATGCAATCTAGATACATAAATATAGTCAATAGATATGTAATATAATAAATAAATAGATATAGATAATAGAGAAATGATCAGCATATATTAATAGTTGATTAAGATGTGTAAACAATGACAGGTCAGAATGTTTCACAGCAGAAGGATATCAAGAGTGTCAAAGTCCTTAAAGGTCAGTATGAGATTTTCAGTTCTTATCTACCTGCACACTCGTCCTTGCAGGGCAGTTGCTCGCATGTATAAAAGTTCTGTTTTTAGGTGGTTGAGGCCGTGTGGAAGGTCCCAGGGGCAGTCTGGTGTTAAGGAGTCTGACAGCTTGGGGGTAAAACTATCCTGCAGCCTGGCAGATCTGGCTCTGATGCTGCAGTATCTTCTCTTGGATGGCAGAAGTGTGAAAAGTCCATGTGAGGGGTGTAAGGGGCCCTGCACAATGTTGACAGTGCATTTGTAAAATATGTCCTGTAGTGAAGGGAGAGGCACCCCAATAATGTTCTCCGCTGTCTTAACTATCCTTTGCAGGCGCTTGCGGTCAGATATGTTGTCCTGGCATATGTGTCTTTTTATCCAGATGTGTCATTGAGAGGTGAAAGGCACAACATATGACATCCTCAGTTGACCTGTTTGAGTGGTACGCAAACTGAAGAGGGTCCAGGGAGGCAGGGAGATTGTCTTTATGTGTAACATGACTAACCCTTTGAAACACTCTCCAGTATCTCATGTTAACTGACAGGAAAAAAAGGCTACACCATATTCTGAGTAGCTATTAGAAAGTAATGTTCTATAAGAATTAAGCAAACACTAATGTGAGTTTAACTTAAAATGTTATCTTTCTTCTGCCCTCTAATTGTTTATGCAGGAGCAGAGGCAATTACTATGTTTTATTTACTTATAAGAGCCATAAATTATTCTTATTCTCTAAATAACTAGTTATTTAACTGCAAACAAACATTTAAAAATTCTCATTTCAAATGTTACTTGTTTCTTGCAGCAAGCACAGTTTGTTCACAGGTCTGTCCAGAGTGCTGGTTTTGGTCTGTACACAAATTCTTCTGTCTGCACCTTTGGCATCTGGCATTGTCTTGATGTCTCAACCCAAGAACTGAAGGGTGCAGCATCATCTGCAATTTAAACAATGTCCCCTAGCTCAAAATTTCTTCTTGGTGCTAACCATTTTGATGCTCTTAAAATTATTGGCAAATGCTCTTTTCCAAACAGATCAGCCATGTACTGAATTTGCTTCCAGTGTCTTCGAGTGTACTGGTCATCTATAGAAAGGAGTCTGGGGGCGTGTTAGGTTGTGTCTTCATTAACAGCAAGTGATCCATTTGATTTCTTTCTTCATCATAGTGCTGCTAATTTTTTCTTGGTCAAGATTTTTTAATTGCTTCTCACAGCTCTCTTTTTGCTCCAGCAAACTTTGATCCATTATCTGAGCACATGATTTTAACTTTTCCTGTTCTGAAAATGAATCGGCATATGGCATGGATACAAGAAACAGTGTCTAAACTGTGTTCAATCTTTATGTGCGCAGCTCGGATTGTTAGAAAAGTGAAGATTACTCCATACCTCTTGGCCAGACTTCGTCCTCTTTTGACTTGAAAGGGACCAAAATAATCAACTCCAACATTGGAGAAAGGTGGTTGGTCAGGTAAGAAATGATCTTCCGGTAAATTTGCCATTTTTTGCTCTCCTGCTTTCACATTGCATCTTCTGCATGTTGTGCACTGATTGTCTTAATAGTTGAGTTTGCTTGACATATCCAGTATTTCTGGCGTAACTGTGCAAGTATATAGTTGTGCCCACAATGTCCGATTTCTATTTGAATGTGCTGTAATATGAGAGAAGCAATATGTGAATGCTTGTAAAGAATTACAGGATGTTTAGCTCTTCTCACACTGCAGCTTTGCAGAGTCTTCCTCCAACTCTCAGTATTCCATCTTGTATGATCGGGTCAGGTTTATAGATTTAACTGTTCTTTGTTAAGCAAGCCTTTTTCTTTGAAGCCTTTAATTCTTCAGGAAAATCTTGTAGTTGACTGAGTTGGATAAGCTCTGATCAGCTTTAGCCAAGTCTTATGAAGAAATCAGGTTTGATTTTAACATTAGTTTGTACCTTTCCATGTGATCCATGATGAGTGCTTCTTGTTCTTCTGGATTACTTCCAGATTAACTGAGTTCAAGTTGAAATGTTTTTCTTACATTGTTTAAGTGCAGCAGTATGTCTTTAAACTTCAGGAGCCAAACCACTGCTTTCTTCAAGAGTAGCCATTCTGAAAAGTAGGTGATTAGTTTATTGATGGGCTCAGTAACCTCCTCTACTCTTGTCATGTCAACTGCACAGATTTTAATTTCTGGATCATCTCCAGAAAGTGAGTCTTTTAGTTGATCTGGTTTTTTGGCCACTTATGTTCTGGCTTCAATATTAAACTTGGACCTTGAGACAATGTGGTGCTTTTGAGAAAGCTTTCTATGCTTAGTTATCTGGATGCCTGATCTGCTGGATTTTGAGAAGATGTGACATACTTCAACTCTGAATGGGAGCCTTTCTAACAAGCACTTCCAGATGTCAGATTTTCATGTGCTAAAATGCAGGAGGGCACATCATCATTGCCTTGAATGGCAAGCTGGCACACTTTGTATATTTTCATTTAAGTCAACAGTTTGTAAAGTTGATGGATTCCAAATTTACAAGAATTAATGGGGTATTTAAAAATGTATCTTTTCTCTTATATTCTCTACACAAAAATATGCATTTTGCATTCTGAGTCCAGGATGGTTACTATTAATGCAGTGCATCCGCCAGTCTTGACATGGTTATCAACCTCATTCCATGTGTTAAATACGATCAATTTACTATCCAAGTCCACATCACGAAACTAACAAACTGAGTGGTGATGAAAAGGAGAAGGTCCATCATAATGTTCATTTTTCAATTTTGGATTTACCTCTGTGAGCTTATGACTTACGAAGTATGTGAGTCCTTTTGGATGTTGGACTTTCCAGATGGTGGGTTGGAGGAGCCTGTAGTCTTCTATGAAGTTTACATATACAGGAGATGCCAGCTGATTCAGCACCTTGAGCTCAGGGTCGCTGAACTGAAGGAGGATTTGGCTGACCGGTGTTGTAGTAGAGAATTAGCGGATTTGGCCCAGGTGTCCTTTAGAGAGATAGTGTGCATCTCTAAGGTGGCACGGGAGGAGATTCCAGACCAGACAGGTAGAGATAGGTGGGTTACAAGGCGTAAGGTAAAGGGTGCACACTGTCTGAGGGCATCAAGCCCATAACAGGAAGTGTCAAACCATTTTCAGGTCCTTGCAGAGCTGGACGGTGGTAGGCAGGATTGAGGAGCCCCAACAGGTCACCTCAAAACCAGTTCCTAGACAGAGATAGGTACTGGTAGTTGGGGAGTCAATCATTAGGTGGACTAAAGCTCAGGTTTGTTCCAGAGACAGAGAGTCTTGCACGGTGTGTTGCCTTCCGGTCAAAACAATTAGACTGGATGCCAAAAGTAAAAGCCTACTTGTCAAATGACCTCTTTAGCTGGTTGTCTTTATTATCACTACCACCGCCTTCCTCCAATTCATAAAACTCAAAACTAACTCAAGTCAATACTCAAACCAATAAAGTTGAGCAAAGTTAACAAAAAGCACAGCCTGATTGGAGCAGTCAAACAATTTTACATTCACTGCACATTGTACACGTATAACCGTATATGTGACCAAAAATAGTTTTACTCACAACAACCCTGAATAAAGTAGAGGCTAAGGTAACAAAGGCCTCCTTAGCTAGCTAGCTAATATAAACTTTCAACATCTCTGAGTCAGCTTTTTCTGTCTAATGGGTAGTTGCTAGCTACGGCTAAAACCAATCTCAACAACTGACAACTTATTCTTATACTAAACAGTTAAAAGTGATGTAAATTGTTCATATTTATTCACAGCTAAGATTTTCATACAGTGACTCACCCCAATGTAGCCGGTCTCACGATTTTATCCTCTTTTGTACAATTACTATCTTGGATGAAGTACCAGGAAACAGCCAGGGTTCAGAGTAGATGGGACGATTTCGGACCTTACAGCAATCCCACTGCAACCAACAACAAATGCAGGCTGGAATGAACTGGTGATACCCGTGGGACAGTTGGGCTGTGGATATTATTGTCATTCGCCTAGATTTAGATTTGGAACACTGATGTGAAGACTTTGGTAGATATTGGGGCCTTTCAAGTCATTTACAGCCAAATCATTATCGCCATTGGTGTGCAAGCTATGATGAGGGGCCGCACTACTGCCATTCTAATAACAGGATGAACACATTTGTACATTCCTAGTTTGGATAGTTTAATAAATCTTGGGAATAGAGTTTTTAACTAAAGCCCAGGCTCAGATTGCCTTTGGCCAAGGGATCTTGTTGATACCCAGCTGTCAAATTGGTGATCCCCTTTTGTTTTAGATAAATAATAATCAGGAGAATGTTTTTGCCTTCATTATTGCCAGTTGAAAACAGTTACGTGGAAAGACTCATGTCAGTTTTCCCGAATTGATGAGGTCCTTGATCTGGTGTCAGGGTCATGTTGGTTCTCTATGGTAGATTTAAAAAGTGTCCACTGGCAAGTGAAGCTGATCCTCAAAGCCAAGGAGAAAACTGCAGACAGGGCAGATTCTAGCAGTTCCATGTGCTTCCTTTTGGGTTGTACAATTCAGCTGCAACTTTTAAGTGGCTAATGGACGTTGTCCCAACAGGCATCTCTAATTCTGTATGCCTGGTATATTTGGATGATGTGATGGTTTTATGGACCACGTTTGATTCCACTTTTCACTCCCTGCAGACCATGCTAGTGCAAATACAGAAGACTGGACTTAAACTACACCCTGATAAGCGCCATTTGAGGATCCAGGAGGTCACTAACTTGGGGCATTGAGTAAGTAATAGGGAGGTGGCCATTGTGGACAGCAAGACCCAAGAGATCCTGAACTGGCTGGCATCAGCTAACATACAGCAGATCCGGTGTGTGACAGGCAATTGCAGGCCTAGTTGGGAGGAGGTAGCCCCAGAGGATCTGATTTTTAAGGGCCTCTGAGCTCAGTGGGACAATTTGGCAATTGGGAATGGGGTGTTGATGAAAAGATGATAAGCTCTTGCAGCTGTAGACGTCACTTGGCAGGTGATAGTACCAAAGGGCACACAGGATGATGTTCTTACGTTAGTGCATGGAAGTGTGGGGTCTAGACACTTTGGGGTCAGTAAGATCCTGAAGCAGCACTGAAAAGTTTTTGGGGACAGTGCTAATGAGATGCTGAAAACCACTGCCACTGCTGCGATGTGTGCACAACTTGCAAGGGGACCTCTGAAAAATCAATTACACCCCTCCAACAATATTAAGTTGTTCTGCCAATGAAGCAGGATAGACGTACTGGGGCTTTTCCCCATTCTCAAGAGGGAAATAAGTATATCCTAGTTTTGGTACACTATTTCTCCAAGTGGCTGGAGTATCACCCTATCACTAATCAGGAAATGGGAATCAAGGCTAATGCTCTGGTTGAGGTCATGTTTGTAGATTCAGCATGCTGCATGCTGCCCTGAGTGTCTAGTGGTGCACAGAAACGAACAGTTTCAAATTTCAGATTAAGTTACAAAAGAAGCCCGCTACAAGGTCTGGTATTTTCTATGTTGTTAGCTCAGTTTATGATTCCCTTGTGCAAAGATAAATGTGGGTGGGATGAAGAAGAGAAAGTCAAAAACATTCAGAAATGAATGGATGACTTACAGTTACTAGCAGACTACAATGTAGACAGATGAATCAAACCTGCATAATTCAGAAACATAACGTCAGAAGAAATGCACCATTTTGCAGATGCCAGTGAAGATGGCCATGGCACTTTCAAATATCTCCTCTTGACTAATGAAGAACGTAAAAAACATTTCACATTCTTGATGGGCAAGTCAAGAGTTGCACCATTGAAGCAGGTCACAATCCCAACATTGGAGCTGACAGCAGACATGGTGGCAGTCAAAATGGACAAAATGCTAAAAGGTGAGATTCAAATACAACTACAAGAATCAACATTTTGGACTGACAGCACCAAAGTGCTAAAATACATTTCAAATGAAAGCACTCGATTCAAGACCTTTGTTGCCAATAGAATCTCTGTGATCAGAGATCATTCACAACCTTCAGAATGGAGGTATGTCACATCAGCTCTTAATCCAGCAGATCAATCATCCAGATAGATAAGCACAGACGCTTCATCAGAAGCACCACATGGACATAGGGTCCAAGTTACCTATTGAAAACAAAACGCGAGTGGCCAAAAAGACTGAACGATCCACTTTTTGAAAATGATCCAGAAGTTAAAACTTGTGCAGTCAACATGACAAGAGCAGAAGAGGCTACTGAGCCCATAAACAAACTAATCACCCACTTTTCAGAGTGGCTATGCTTGAAGAAAGCAGTGGCTTGGCTCCTTAAGTTTAAAGACATACTGCTGCATTTAAAAATTAAAGAACATTTCAAGTTGAAATCATTCAAGCTGCATGTAACCCTGAAGAACAAAAACTCTCATCACGGATCACATTGAAAAGTATAAAATGGCATTAAAACCAAGCCCGAGTTCTCTAGAAGACTTGGCTAAAGCTGAAACAGAGCTTATCTGCCTCAGTCAACTGCAAGAATTTTCAGAAGAATAAAAGGCTTTAAAGAAAAATGCTTGTGTAAAAGAACAGTCAAATCTATAAATTTGACCCAATAATACAAGATGGAAAACTGAGTGTCGGAGGAAGACTCAATAAAGCTGCAGTGTGAGAAGAAGCTAAACATCCTGCAATTCTTCACAAGCATTCACATATTGCATCCCTTATACTGCAGCACATGCATAAAGAAATCGGACATTGTGGGAACAACTATGTGCTTGCACAAGTACACTAAAAATACTTGATACCTTAAATAAATTCAATTATCAGAAAAATCATTTAAAAGTGCACAACATGCAGAAGATACAATGCAAAAGCAGGAGAGCAAAAGTGGCAGATTTGCCAGAAGACCGTTTGGTACCTGATCAACCACCTTTACCCAATGTTGGACTTCATTATTTTGGTTCTTTTCAAGTTAAAAGGGGACGAAGTCTGGTCAAGAGGTATGGAGCAATTTTCACTTGTCTAACAATCAGAGCTGTGCACATAGAGACTGTACATAGTTTGGACTCTGATTCATGAATCAATGTCATACGCTGACACAACCTGATATGCCTCCTGGACTCTCTAAAATGACCAGTACATTCAAAGACGCTGGAAGCAAGTTCAATACATGGCTGATTTGTTTTTGGGAAAGATGGTCTAAGGAGAGAGAAAGAGAGAGAGAGAGAGAGAGAGAGAGAGAGAGAGAGAGAGAGAGAGAGAGAGAGAGAGAGAGAGAGAGAGTGGAGGCGCCCAAGGAGAAGGCATTGTGTGGCCAGGACTGTGTTGGGGTTTGTTTGTGTGCACTTTAACTTGTAAATATATTGTTGTAAATCACCGTGTGGTGGAGGAAAACAACATGTCCGCCTGTCTGTGTCCGGCCGTTCACAATATGTATGTGTATATATTTAGATCTGTATGTATATGTATATATATATATATATATATATATATATATATATATATATATATATATATATATATATATATATATATATATATATATATATATATATATATATATATATATATATATATATATATATATATATATATGACAGCAACACTCATAACAGTGACAAAACAATTACATTGACAATCATGTTACGTTATTTTCAAAATTTTTCCTTTTCTTTTCATTACTTCTTTATCACACTACTTCTCGCTGCAAGGCACAGGTATTTTGCTAGTATATATATATATACAGAGCAACCACAAGCATTACCTGGTAGGTAACTACCCATACAATCAGATTGTGATTCAGACTATGAATGTAATTACCCTGATCTACACGCTGTCAAATAAATGAACCACACACTGTAGCACAACATGAAAGGCTTTGCCGCTAGCGCTGGCGTCCGAGGTTTGACTCCCGAGGGAAGTGCAGTGAGTGCGTACACTTGATGAGCCCAGAATTAGGGTGAAACACGTGTCGCTTACTCTTTGCATTATTTGACAGTAAAACTTTGAAACATTATATGATCTGCTTCTCATAACTGAAAGAGGGCACCGTGGCGGATGTTTGCCGGCTTGCAAACCTACCACAAGCTTTACCTAGTAGGTAACCATCCGTACAATTAGACTGTGATTCAGACTACAAATTCTATGAATATATATACATATACTGTATATATATATATATATATATATATATATATATATATATATATATTACCAAAAATATTGGGACCCCCTCCAAATCATCAAATTCAGGTGTTTCAATCACGCCCATGGCCACAGCTGTATAAACTCAAACACCTCGCCATGCAGACTTCTACAAACATTTGTGAAAGAATGGTTTGCTCTCAGGAGCTCAGTGAATTCACTGTTGGTATTTTGATAGGATGCCATTCATGAAATTTCCTCACTACTAAATATTTAAGGAATTGGGAATAGCAGCAACTCAGCCACAAAGTGGTAGGCCATGGAAAATCACAGAGCGGGACAGCACATGCTGAAGTGTACAGAAGTCACCAACTTTCTACAGAGTCAATAGGTACAGAACTCCAAAAGCTCAGGAACAGTTCAGCATAGAGAGAGAGCTTCATGTAATGAATGCATTTCCATGTCCGAGCAGCTGCAGCCAAGCCTTACATCACCAAGTACAATGCAAAATGTCGGAAGCAATGGCCAAGTCTGGGTTTGGCGGTTGCCAGGAGAAGAGGACTCGCCTGAATGCATTGTGCCCAGTTTGGTGGATGGGGATTATGATGTGGGGTTGGGCTTGGCCCATTAGTTCCAGTGAAAGAAATTGTTAGTGATCCAGCAAACAAAGCCATTTTGGACAATTTCATGCTGCCAAATTTGTGGGAACAGTTTGAGGATGGCAAGATGACAGCGCACGCACCAGTGCACAAAGCTAGGTCTATAAAGCGATGAAGGAGCAAGTCTGGTGTGGAGGAACTTGACTGGCCTGCACAGAGCCCTGACTTCAACATGTTTGGGAGGAATTTTAGAAAGACTGCGGCGAGCAAGGCCATCTTGTTCAACATCATTGCCTTACCTCACAAATGCTCTACTGGTCACAAATTCCCATAAACACACTCATTCCTACACCTTTTGGAAAGCCTTCCCAGAGGAGCTGAAGTTGTTAAAGCTGCAAAGGGTGGACCAACTCCATATTAGTGGCACAAGCTCAGCTATTTGTACAGTGCCCCTGGAGAAATTACAGGTTAAGGGCTTTGCTCAAGGGTCCACCTGAGTAGCATTCCTGCTGTCACTGCCAGAATTCAAACCGACAGCCTTCAAATTGCCAGCCCAGATCCTTTTCAGTCATGTATTATAATGATGTTGAATTGCTTTATCCTATTTTTAGTATTATAGAGAATTAGACTGGTTAGTCTTTTGGCTTTTGATCCCCTACAAGTTTATTTTCTCAGTTATCCCTTTAATTTTCCTATCCTCTCTGGCCATCTGACAACAGTGTTTCTTATCAAATTGCACATTGACTTTCACCATTTTAACCACTACAGCCTCAGAAATGCAGCGCCTTTCACTGAGAGCATCATCACCAGTCACTTTACAAGGCTCGTAATAATGAAACAGCTTAATGTTAAGTCTTAATGGCTCAAAACCTCTGTGTCAAGATGTACTTATTTGTTAGTTTTATTGTTTCAAATATAATCAAGCAGAAAAGAATGTTTATACTAGATATTTTTATTCTTATACTTCAAATTGTTTGGTGCTAAGGAGAGGCATATTGTTTTAATAAATCCTCATAATCATTAGAAAATAAGAGTTTCTGTGTCACCAAAACCATTTGTTGTTTAAAAAATATATTATTTTATATTATTTTAAAATGATTTAATGATTTCTTGCATCAACACCACAAATATGAAACATTTATCATGTACAAAACAGTGATTAAACATACAAGTTAAAATGTCACTGCGCTTTATAGATGTGACAATAGAGTAAACCCCAGAAACTTCACGGCTCTTGCCAATTGGCGCTGTGCTTTTCATTCTTTAATTATTTCTTCAGTGTGCACATCACAGTCCTGTCCTTCCTTCACTTTTCCTAAATTGCTGCATTTTGAAAGTCTATTAAGGGCCTGAGTTGTCTAAAAGCTTAAAGGGGTCATTTTGCTTAACTTGTCACCACATCCATAATGGCTAACATGGTATAACACCCTAGACCTTGTTGCAACTCTGAAATTCTATTCAGAAATATGCTTGACAATATTATTATTTCTTTATTATTATACAAAAGACCCCTTATACAAAAAGACCCCCTAATGCCACCACAAACAACGCTTTTGAATGCTGGGTCCCAGGTGTGAATCGCTGTCTCACTCCTTCAGCTCACACTTGACTTCACTGGAGGGTCCTGTTGAGGGTGAAATATTTATGGACTGTAGAGAGCCCACTGGGGTTCTGCCTGGTCCCTTTAACTCCTGCAGAATTTTAGTTTTTCCCTGTCCTCCCTGGCCATCTGACCTTAGCATTTTGCTCATCTTTCAAGACTTGAATGCAAATCTACAGTATATATAAGGACTCTATTTAGTATTTTCTATTATCTGCATATTTAATGTATGTTATGCATGTACAGTAGAGCCCGCAAAGTCGCAGATATTTCCTTAGAACCTAATTATAATTGTTAGCGGAAACCGCAAATATCCTCCACAATTTTATGGCTTTTATCGTGGCAATACTGTACTGTAGAGAGAACAGGAAGCAACTGTAGAGGAAACACAGCTTGGAATGGTGAAAGTAGTCAATAGAATTTGAAACTCCCAGCGGTCCCTGCAGTGGATCTGATTGGTCATCTGCTGAGAGCGCTGGGGCTATTGAGGTCAAAGGATGTCAGCTGCTTTTAAAAAGGGGCCGGTAACCATAAGCAAAAAGTTTTTGTAATTTGTGTTTGAAGTTCCTGTCTGTCTGTCTTCTGTTGGGTTACCTGTACTTATTCGTTTTGTCCTGTATTGTTTCGTGTGTCTGGATTGTCTGCCGTCTGCCTGTGTACATAAGGACTGTAAGCAGATTCATGGCCATCCTGCAAAGAAAGGAGCGCTCCTGAACCCATCCACCCGTCTTCACCATTTCAGGAACTACCTGTAGGACTATCTTTACATTCCCATTCACTGGACTATCTATTTTCATCATTACATTTCATCTGTTGCCATTTTTCATCAACTTTTTCATGATTTACTGTGTGTGTTTTGTTTGTGCTTGATGTATTTAATGTGTAATCGCTGTATGGGGAACAGGGGTGGCATCATTGTTTTCCTATTTCATTTGTTTTATTACATTCTTTATTTGTTGTTTGATTACCAGTTTGCTTTGTTTTTGTCTCTTTTGTGAGTGCACGCTGGTCAGGTCAAGGCTGGGTGCGTCCCTGGAATCTCCACTATAAAAATAAATAAATCGCAGTTTTCTTGGCAGTGTGAATCTTAGCAGCACCGGACTACTACAGCGTTATTCATTTCTCCTTGCTGCTGAATGACTGTGATACATCTCCAGCTGAGTGTTCTGTGTTTTCCATTTATTTAAAAGCCTGAACAGCACCTGTCCTTTTGGCAGATTGCTTTGTTTCTCTCTCCTTTCCCAGACATTCTCTGCTCCTGTTGGGGTTGTGCTCCCCTATGATGTATGTCTCTTCTTTAATCGATAACTAACTGTATACTTAGCTCCTTTTACTTCTGAAAGAGATGTTTGTTTGAAGTGTTTGAATAAAGTTCCTGTCTCTACAATCTCCTGTGTTTCTGTGACCCAAGCATGACACCCTGCAGTACTGCAGCCTCACTGTCCCTGGGATTGAGCCGCTGCATGACTAGCCTGCCAGTGTCAGTGTTTACCTCTGTGTGCTTGCGTGCAAGTGCAGTTGGCTCACTGATTTACCGAGTTTCATTCATGGTGTCAGTTGCACTTTGTACATATTGTTCCAGTAATTTTTAAATAGTTTTTACAGTTCATTATCAGTGTGTAAAATGATCAGTGTTGCAGTAATTGTGATGCTCTTTGCATGAAAAAATGTGTTACATTAAAATCTCACTTTTCTTTGTGAATTGTGACGTTTACTTAAAGTGAGGCAAAAAGTATTTGGCGTCCAGGGATGCATTAACCCCAGGTATGTGGCAGTTTAAGGGTTAAAGTCCCAAGATACCACCAAAACGTCCTGCACCATTTAAAGCTTCTGGCAATGAATAAACGCTTTCATATTACAGTACATATAGTGGTAACATCGGTATGTTACATTCTAGCACTCGGAGACATAGCAGTACAGTACTGTACAGTATATGGGTTTACCTTTACTTTTTTTTTAGGTAATGTATTAAGCTGAGCTTGAAAATAAATTAAAGGGTTTTTTAGGCATATTTAGGGTTTAAACTATGAAAACAGGCATTTTTAACCACATCCAAAATTTGTGGTTTTTCACCATTTGCAGGTGCTCTAGGAATATAACCCTCGTGAATTTTGGGGGTATACTGTATTGATTTCTTCTTATCTACTCTGTTTGTTATCTCATTTATTCATTATTATTGTTAACTAATTTAATTTGATTTTCTTTGCTTGTGACTATTTCTTTAACATCTTGTAAAGCACTTTGGGCAAATTCTCTGTGTGATGATGTGCTATAGAACGAAATGTTGTTAGATATTCCACATTTATAGACAATAACTGAAATAATACCTTAACATCTGTGCACCACAACTGTTTTACAAGAACTGACATTCCCCTTCATGAGTTTTGTTCTTAGGTATTTTTATGTCCGTTAATATAATAAAAGAAACAAATTGGGACTTGGTGAAATGGGAGTTAAATTGATGTTGTAATAATTCTGATTTGAAGCATACTCAGTCCATCTCAGCACTACAATATATGAATGTTATGTTTCAGCAAGGGTTCCTCTACTGGCTTGTGTTGAATTATTTTTTCTTTCTTTTTTATTAATTTTTCAGTTTTATACATTTGTTATGGTTGTGTCTGTTAAAATTGTTCTGTCTTTATATTATTTAGTAAATATGTTTAATGTATTATCATTTTTATTATTTGTGAATCATTAAGTTTCTTTGTGTCTGACTGTGTTTCTTCTGTTTTATGTTGGTGTAATCCCAAAAGGCAGGACCACCCCTTGCATCACTGGCAAAGTGAGAAGCCCCCTGGGGTCATTGAATGCAATTTCAGGAGCAATGGCCTGAGAAAAGCTGCATCTTTGTCTTTGCTGAATCTCTGATCATTTTGTTTCTCTTTCTTGAATTATTCTTTTGGATTTCATTTTGAAACTTGTTTGCTCTTTGAATTACCTTTAAGGCAAATCCTTTTTGACGTCTTTCAATTTAATTTTTGAGCCTAGTGATACTTTTTCATTGCTTAATAAATATTTTTGTAACACCTAAACTTACAAAGTTAATGCTTTAAGTTAAACTCATATTAGTGTTTGCTTAATTTCAATAGAATATAATTTTCTTCTAGTTATTAAAATATGGTATAGGCTTCCCTTTATGTTATTTATGAGATAGAACTTCCTAGCTACATATATCTGTAACACATTGTGGTAATTGAGTCAGTTTGTGTTTGGACTTAAGCTCATTGCTAGCAGCGACTGATTTACAGCAGGGGTTAATCGAGATAAGCATACAGTTTTCTGACCGTTTGGAAATGGTCCAACTGTATGAGCAAACTTAAAAATGAAACAATATATATATAAGCTTTAAACAGAACCTTTCTTTACTTTGCAATATCTATTTTTTACTCTGTTTTTCTGTGAACTGTTTTACTTTGAATTTTTACAAAATCTTTTAAAACAAAGATGTCTTGCCTGTGGAATCATTTCAACATGTCAGGCTTTTGCCAGAATCATATGAAGCAAACTAAAGCTGCAGAACTTTGGTCATTTTTCATAAACGCAGCTACAATTTCCATTTATAAAGATTATGTTAAGGGCTGTTTTGTGTGTGTTTTTTTTTTTTTTTGAGGCATTTTGAATTAATGGGATATTTAAGTATATTTTGGAACATCTGAAGAGCAAACCCTTTTCTGCCTGTGTAGGCTAAAACAAGGCTGTGGATGTTGGGGTCAGGCTGTCTGGTTTGATGTTCATTCTGACGGGTCTGTGAAGTTTCAGGCCTGTCTTGTGGGACTTCTAGGAGGACTCACACCATTTTGCTAGTTTTTTTCTTTTTGAGCATAATAAACAACATCTTCTATACAGACTCCAAACCGTTGCATATTTTATCAAAATAATATTCTGAAAAATTTAGAATCATGCTAATGTAGAGTTGTTTAGCACATAAAATGAAGATATTTCTGCAGAGTAAAACTGTACTTTCACTTTCTATCATAATGAACAGTAAAGTACCAATGAACACTCTCCATTAGAATCTTTCAACATTAAATTAGGTAGATTTCTTTATCATTAAATGATACTGTATTTCACTAATTTATTAAGAACTTATTTTGTTTAATTATTCACCAAGGATTGTTGTGAGGGAAAAGGCTTTTGACCAGTAGAGAAACATGAGACAGAGATGTAGTGAGGGACAGGCCAAAGTGAAAACTAGAAATATCATCAGAAACTGGCAAACAAAACATAAGGACAAACTGAACGTCAGAGTCAGGTGTCAAAAGGGTTCAGAACTGAATTGGAGCCTATCTCTTGGCCTAATTACCACATTAGTTAAGTCTGCTAGAGTTTTAGAGAGAAACAGAAGCACAGGGACACAGCCTACTTATAATAATTTTGTGAATTTCCCTTGGGATTAATAAAGTATCTATCTATCTATCTATCTATCTATCTATCTATCTATCTATCTATCTATCTATCTATCTATCTATCTATCTATCTATCTATCTATCTATCTATCTATCTAATGCAACCTTCGGTGATGTCACATACACATCATTGTTTGTGTTCTGTTAAAACAAGGAACAAAATAGTAAAAAAAGTTTGTCAAATTAAATAAAAATGGTAAGAAGTCCTTAGAACAAGATTTCTTACAACAAAAGTATATGAGCTAACCCAAAACCCATCTGTGAAAATGACTACAATTGCACTTAACCGATTGATAGATGTTCAACACCATACATTGTGACAAGTCAGCTGTTTCTAGTTGAGTACCATCAGCAGTACTTTACACATAAGGGTTAGCCTGATACAATGTAGAATAACTCTAACCAACAGGAGGCGGAGTCTTTGATACCCAAATCATCTGATTGGGTGAAAGCAGGAAAGGGCTGTCTGTTCTGTGCAGATTTAGGTGCTGGAACCTCTATGGTGCATTACAATTTTGCATCAGAACTGGGCCAGCCAATCCAATAAAGGACCCTCTACCCCACGATTCCTGTGATGATTACCTTTCTTGAATGGTAATAAAGAATGGAACGTGGCCTTGTCAGAAGTTTTGTGTTACTGGTACTAAGTTACAAGTGTCTGTGTGACCACCTTACTTTTAAGATGGGAGCAGCTAATGACTTGAGGTCTTAGTGTTAGCAGCAATTAATTGCTGGAGGAGCATGCAAAATGGTGATACTACTGAGTAGCATAATCTTGGGGCAATGAACACCAGATTGAATAAGTGCCATGGAGCCGTAATACCGCAACTAAGAGTACAGCATATTTCATGGCCATAATGGTGGGAGAAGGTTGTAAATAATTCAAGTTTCTGTTCAGATTTTATTTCATCGGCTGTTTTCTGTGTTCCTTTCCTGTACTTATCCCTTAGCAGTAACAACAGTACTTATAAATGTTAATTCAAAATGTGCATCTTATACATTGAATATCTACAAATAATGTGATTAAAAAGCTCAAATAACTTGATTAACAAACAATAAAGACTCCATAGAAAAAGAAAACAGCCTATAAAGCACTTTACCTGGTGATTGATTCATGAACAGAGATGAGTGAAATAGGCAAGTTTTAATATCCGTCCATTTTAACTAAACTGACACTAAAATAGCTTTTGAAGGCAATTTCACAATTACAAAATGCAAAACTCACCAAAGAGAATTTAGATGGTAGAAAACAAGGAGTATTGAACCCTAAAGAGTCACTCACACGTTTTCCACAGTTGCATCATTCACATGATTAGCAGTATTGAGATCAGTTCTAGTTTAGGCTCTCCTTCACATCTCGATGGAGGAGCCCCTTGTGCTTTTAAAATGTCACCTGCTGCATATTTCAACCACAATGACATACCAAAATAAACCATTAGGCAGCGCTCAGTATTTTTGTCTCCACATGAACACTCACTTCCTGTAAAGTCACTTCCTCCCAGCCCATTAGCTGGCAACTGCTCTTTTCTGTGACTTCATTTCTGTAAGCTCCATGTGCCATACATCTGTAGGTTTGATTTATGTCAGCAACACATGTTTAGGATTGAGATCCCCAAGACTGTCATCATAATTGCTAAAGCAAGTATAGTATTAGGAGAACAATCACAACACATGTTTGATGGCTCAACAAAATGTCTACAGCAAACGAGTCTGGGAATCTTTTATTGTTTTCACTACAAATCTTTATGTAAACACTAAATGATAGACACAGATGCACGTGGAATAAAAGTATGAAAACACTTCTAGACAGGAGCTAAATACATTTCTTCATGTGGCAATGGCACACATTTTGCTGAAAGCAAAGCACCTTTGGTTTTGATTTTATTTTTATCAGGTAAACCCCTGAGTTTTGCTAAGAATTTCAGTCTTATGCATTATTTAGTCTTCACTATTCACAAACATTGAGAAATGCACTCAAAAGACTGTTTGAAAACTAAACTAAAATTTTAAATCCGTTTTCTTGTTCACCACTCTATACTTTCATTTGTATTGAATGAGTATGAATTGTGGAATTGAAACAGCAAATTTAGAACACGTGGAGGGTGAGGAGCAAATACACTCTCTCCTGTCGCTCTAAATTTCATGTTCTTTCTTAGCCAAATATGTGCCTTACTTCTAGTATGTGTGTGTAAAGAATGCTGACGAGATATGAAACATAACCAGTAGTCAATGTACATGCTGTCAACTGAATAGTCAATAAGCTACTCTTTTGGGTTCATATATTTGTATATATTTGTGATTATCAGGCCGTGTCTCCTTTCAGGTCAAGTGAGTGTAAAGATAAAAGAACAAGAGCAGAGGTGGAGTATACATATATGTGTGAGTCTATGTAAGAAAAAATCTGGGTGTGGAAATAAAAGTATCGAATGTTTTGGATAGGGTTACCCCAAAATCTTTTGAT
This sequence comes from Polypterus senegalus, assembly GCF_016835505.1. NCBI lineage: Eukaryota > Metazoa > Chordata > Cladistia > Polypteriformes > Polypteridae > Polypterus > Polypterus senegalus. The sequence goes on from NW_024380282.1 coordinate 197,960, forward strand.
AATAGCATTGAATTATATGGATAATATTTTACTTTTTTCAACTGCTAACACACTCTGCTACTCCAAACACAATCACCCAAAGCTTAATCTCTCCCGCCATGCTGACAATAAATTTTGTACAACCTGAGACACAATTTCCTCACACACAGATGTGCAAATCTGCTAAAACCTTTTACATGTGAGGAAGAGAAAACATTATTATTTAACTCACAGATATCAAGGACTGTGTTTTGAGTTGATCCTGATTTATGCAGAAAAGGAGTTGGGCTGTGTGCACAGCATTAAGGGACTAACTTTTATCATTTATAGGAAAGGCTGACCTCTGATACTAACAGAAGACCCTGTGAAGAATGTAAGATCTTTATGGACTATAAGAATGTTTATATTTATTCTAAGTGTGTATAATTAGAAGGGTGTATTCCTTAGGAATGTAAATGGCTGTTTGTTTCATGTTTTAGGACATTCCAGTATGTCATAAATTAAGATTTATGTATAACCTCAGAATGAACTGCTAGAGGTTTTTTTTCTTTTAGGATATAAAAAGAGAACAGGTTTACTTTAGATATTCTGCTAAAACCCTAAACAGTTGACTGAGTTGGAAAGAGGCAGTCTCACATTCTCTTTACTCACCAAGAATTAAGAATAAAGAAATTATTTTACTTTAATTGGGTTTAAGTTCTTCCGTTGTTTTCGACTTCAGCGCTCACACATGATTCCAAGCTTTTGTCAATGCCAAGCACAGTCAACCTCATGTAGTCTCCTAAACAGCCCTGCCACTCCAGACACAGGACCCCCATACATTCAGTGCAACACAAACAGCACACATCTGTTAAAGACTAAACACAAAAATCTGAATTTTAGCACATGATCCAATTTCTGAGGAAACAGTGGGGCAATGTCAATGCGTACAATAAAGGGGTCTCGATTACGCTCTTTGTTTGGTAAAACGGAGCTTAAAACTAACAAAGAAAGCAAGGAAGAGTAAGAGATGGTAAGATGAGAGGAGCAGGTCAAGGGGTAAGAAGAAGGTGACAAGATCAAATTACAGGTGAGATAAGGACAACTGATATTGACCATATTCTAGTTCAGTCTTGAGGGCCGCATTGGCAGCAGGTTTTCATTCTAACCCTTTTCTTAATTAGTGAACTGTTTTTGCTACTAATTAACTTATTTTGAATTCATTTTATTTGATTTGTTTTAAAATGTTATAGTTAATGGCATGACCATAAGAGAAGCTATGACTAAGGTGTCCAGCCAAATCTAAGCCACTTCTCAGTTACATCCATTATAACGACATTCAGAGAAGAAAACAGGCAAGTCACATCACTACCCTGTACAGTCATGTGTTATTATCTCTAGTATAACCTACTTGTGTGTGTCCTTTTATTGTCCCATCATTGAGCAAAGATACTTTGTTATTGAGGAGCTAGTTTTACTGTACTGTCACAGAATGGAAAGACATACATTTATGTAGTAATGTGAGATGATATATATTTACACAAGACCAACAGAATTTGTCCTACTGGTACTTGCCAGCAACTGTATGAGTATCAGAGAAATACAAAGATATATAATGGAGTACAACAATATTTTTCAAGGAATGCAGTGTGGGTTTGAGTACCCTTCACCATGTTTTCAGTGTAACAGAATGAGGCTTTATTACGCTCCATGCCAGCCAACAGTGAAAGAGCAGTGTTTCCAAAATGTGCCAGCAAGACAACTTTTATATGAATTGATTTGTCTACAGTAAACTGTATCATTCTATATCCAGTCAGGGTAGCACTACTGTATATACATCCTGTAATGTCACTCATTTCCTTCATTTCAGTGGCTGTTTGACATGGAGTCAACAGGGATGCTGTGGAAATTTATCTACATAGATAAGGCAGGCTTTAGCCTGCAAAGAGGAGGAATAAAAAGCTGACATCATTGGCAACCATGAAATTATTTATGCCATCTTAAGGCCATATAACACAACACATCTACTGACACTTCTAAATGACCTTAGAGATGCACTGATGTGCAACAATAACATCAGAAGCAGTCAACACAGTCTCATGTGATCATCAGGGATAACATTGTCGTGGTGGAAGGTCTATGACAAACATCGCTATGAACAGGAAAGTCTTCTTCAGGCAGCAACAATGGCCATTGGGGAGGAAGACAATCACAAAGGCAGAGCATATTCTAAAAATATTCCTTTTTTAAAAATTTTCTTTATAATTTTTTGTAATAATTCATACAAATCAATCCATTTTTTTACAAATAATAGGAAAAAAAAAGAAAACAAGTCGACCTCCACCCCACAGAAAGAGAGCTTGGCCAATAGAGTAAAACTTAAGGCTTGTAAGCCAGTAGAGATGAATGGAGAGGAAAAAGAGATGTGGAGATAATTGCTTCTTCTGTGCTTTAGGAGCTTATTCTAAAATTTTATTGATTAGATCCTGCCAGGTTTTAAAACAAATCTGTACAGAACCTCTAACTGAGTATTAGATTTTTCCAATTTCAAATAGTATAAAACATCAGTTTCTCACTGACTTAAAAGAGGAGAGTTTGGGTTCTTCCAGTTTATCAGAATAAGTCTGCGTGCCAACAGTGTAGTGACTGCAATCACAATTTGTTTGTCTTTCTCCACTTTAAACCCATCTAGAAGAACCCCAAACACAGCAGTTAATGGGTTAGGAGGGATTGTGACACCAAGGCTGTCTGAAAGGCACTTAAAAATTGTTGTCCAAAATAATGTTAATTTGGTGCAGGCCCAGAACATGTGACCCAGTGAGGCTGGGACTTGATTGTAGCATCCGCAGATTGGATCATGACCTAGAAACATTTTGGACAGTTTTAGTCGAGACAGATGTGCTCGATATATAATTTTGAGTTGTATAATTGTATGCTTTGCGCATATGGAGCTCGAGTGAAGTCTCTGCATTGCTACTTTCCACTCCTTTTCTGATATATTGATTAAGAGATCTTTTTCCCAGTGTCCTCTTGGATCTTTGAAAGGGAGGGACTGTAAAATAATTTTATATATTGCAGAGATGGTGCCTTAAGTCCCTAAAATTAAAAAGTATTTTTCCAGCATGAATGAGGGTGCAAGATGAGGAAAATCGGGCAGGTTCTGTTTAACAAAGTTCCTAATTTGAAGATAGTGAAAGAAATGTGTAGCTGGAAAGTTAAATTGTAATGTAATTGTTCATAGGATACAAAGATGTCGTCTATATAAAGATCTCTGAGCAATTTAATCCCAAATCTTTTCCAGATATTAAAACTGCATATGTTTGCGAGGGCTGAAAAAGGTGGTTCTCTTGCAGAGATGCCACAGATAAAATCTTTTCCATCTTAAAATGCTTTCTACATTGGTTCCATATTCTGAGTGAGTGAAGCACAATTGGGTTATTAGTATATTCCCGATTCCTTGCATTTGTTGGGGCACAAAGCAGGGAATATAAATATGTTCATGTATATGTGTCCAGGTTTTAATAGTTTGTATGTTTGCTGCCCAGTAATAAAACTGAAAGTTAGGTAGAGTCATGCCACCTTCTGCCTTAGGTCTTTGTAGTGTTGCTCTTTTGATATGTGAATGTTTTGAGTTCCAAATAAATTAGGTTATTGTTGAATCTAATTGCTTAAAGAATGATTTATTAATGTATATTGGAATGTTTTGAAATAAAAAGAAGCTTAGGAAGGATATTCATCTTAACAACATTAATTCTTCCAGCTAGAGTGAGATGAAGGGTTGACCATCTATGGAAATCTTGCTTAAGTTTTTCCAAACAGTCGGCAAAATTTTGTTGCTAAAGACCTTTATGTTTACTTGTGATATTTACCCTAGGTATTTAAACTGAACTGCAATAATAAAAGGGAAGGTGTCAATCTAATAATGTGTGCTTGATAATTCACTGGAAAGAGTACACTTTTATTCAAATTAATTCTGAGACCAGAGTTCTTTTGAAATTGTGTTGTTAAGACTGCAGGCACAGAATTTTGTGGGTCTGATATATACAGTGGGCGGCATGGTGGCGCAGTGGTAGCGCTGCTGCCTTGCAGTTAGGAGACCGGTTCGCTTCCTGGATCCTCCCTGTGTGGAGTTTGCATGTTCTCCCGTGTCTGCGTGGGTTTCCTCCGGGCGCTCCGGTTTCCTCCCACAGTCCAAAGACATGCAGGTTAGGTGGATTGGCGATTCTAAATTGGCCCTAGTGTGTGCTTGGTGTGTTTGTGTGTGTCCTGCGGTGGGTTGGCACCCTGCCCGGGATTGGTTCCTGCCTTGTGCCCTGTGTTGGCTGGGATTGGCTCCAGCAGACCCCCATGACCCTGTGTTCAGATTCAGTGGGTTGGAAAATGAATGGATATATTATGTTAAACAGGCATCGAAGATTGGAGGATAAGTGTCAACCCTTGATAAATTCAGTTTGATCTTGTGATATTACGAAGGCAGCACTTTCTCCATCCTTCTAGCTATGATTTTTGAGAGTATCTAAACATCATTATTCAGAAGTGAAATTGGTCTGTATGATGCACATTGTAATAAGTCCTTATTTTGTTTAGGGAAGATGGTGATTAATGCTTGAAAACTTTGAGATAGAATTTGATTGTCTCTAGCTTCTGTAAATGTTGCTAATAGGAGAGGAGCTAGCTGAGCGGAGAATTTCTTATAAAATTCTGCTGGGTAGCCATCAGGGCCTGCTGCTTTCCGCCTTGAAGTGACTTTATAGCATCTAGTAATTCTGATAGCACCAGAGGTTTATCCAGTTCCTCTGCATTAAAAGTATCTATTTGTGGCATCTGTAATGTATCCAGAAATACATTAGATTGTGTGTTGTCTTCTTTAAACTCAGTAGAATATAAGGATTTATAGTAGTCTCTAAATGTGTGCATTATATTTTTATAGTCAATGATTTTGTCTCCGTTAATGTTGGTGATTACTGGGATTGCATTGCAAACTTCTTGCTTATGGATTTGTTGAGCTAAAAGCTTATTAGCTTTCTCTCCCTGTTCATAGTAATGATGTCTGGATTTATAAATTAGTTGTTCAGTTTCTTTAGTTGTCAAGAGTTGAATTCTGAATGCAGAGCCTGCCTTTTCCGATGTAGAGCCTCGCTTGGAAGTCTGGCATGTTCTTCATCTATTCTAGTAATTTTGCTTTTAGCTCTGATACTTTCTTGGTTTCTAATTTATTCCTGTGGGAAAGATATGAGATAATCTGTCCTCTTAAGAAGGCCTTTAGAGTTTCCCAGAGTATTCCTGCAGAGACCTCTGAGGATGTATTTGTCTCTAGAAAGAAACTGATTTATTTAATATAAATTCTGTACAGTTCTCGTCTGCTAATAGAAGTGGGTTAAGATGCCATCTACGAGGTGAGTGTGTGGGGCATAGTAATTTTAGCTCAAAGATCAGAGGTGCATGGTTGGAAATAATAATAGCATCGTACTTGCAAGATTTAATCGTAGGCAAGAAATTATTATCTATAAAGAAATAATCAATTCTTGAGTAGCAATGATGTACTGGTGAGTAGAAAGAATATGTTCTTGAGTTTGGGTTTAGAAACCTCCAGGGTCTGATAAGTTGTGGTCAGTTACAAACTGTGTAATTGTCTTTGCAGTGTTAGATGTTATCTCCCCAAGACAGGAGACCTATCTAAGAGTGGATTTAAAACACAATTAAAGTCCCCAGCCATTATAATTTTATGAGTGTTCACATTGGGAATGGATGCAAATAAATTTTGTATGAATTCCTTATCATCGACATAAGGTGCATAAACATTTATCAAAATCATTTTACAGTTAAATAAGTTGCCCATCACAATCACATATCTCCCTTCAGGATCAGGTACTACATCTGATGCTACAAATGAGACTGTTCTATGTATGAGAATTCACACACCTCTAGTTTTCTCTGTAAAGCTGGAATGGAACATTTGGCCAGTCCAGTCCTTTTGCAGCAGAACTGATCCTTGCTTAGTAAGTGGGTCTCCTGTAAAAATACTATTTTAGCATTTAGACCTGTTAGGTGTGAGAGTACTTTCTTTCTCTTTAATTTGTGATTCAGGCCTTTAACATTCCAGCTCACAAAGTTAACTGTCCCATCATGGAGATATTGATTCTTGAGTTTTTAATGTCAATTTATAGTCTAAACTGGTATAATTATAAGGATTAAAAGGATAGATCAGATATAGCCTGTTCTCTTTCTCTCCCACCTTTTCCTCCCTCCTTTTGCCTCCCCACGTGAGGCTGGAACCCACTTCACAAAGTCTCGGTCCTCTGACATACCTTGAGATAGAACACGTCTAAAGCAAAACAAGCCACCACGTGGTGGTTTTGGATTAAAAGTGGAGATATCTATAGCCAATATAGTCTAAATACTATATGACTAAAATATAATCATTAACAATCTATTATTATATTTAATCATTAACAAACTATAAGCATAAAATATAATATAATCTTCAACAATCTTAAAGCAATAAGATGATAAACCCAGGGGATGGTGTTAGAAAGTGGTCCAGGATAAGCATAATAAGTCTTAATGTAATAATAACAATAAACCAAGGGTATTATGTTAAACAATCTCCTTTAGGAAGTAAGAAAAAGAAAGGGTTAATTTCTACCACACACATGTCTATAACTGTAATTAAAACATAAACAGAAAATGTCCAAATAATGAAAAGTATGTATAATTATAATACCTGTATCATTACAAGTGGATCAGATAGCAGGTGATATCTAATTGCCATGCCATGACAGGATGCGATTCACTTTTGTGTTTCATAATAGTGTCGGATCAGCTTTTTAATTCCTTTTCTGCTTCCTCCTTGCTTGGCCTTGAACATTCACTTTCAGTTTGGCAGGGTACAAAGGCTGTATTTGATATCGGCTTATTGTAACCGCTGTTTAATGTTGTAGAAGGCTGCAGGTTTAGCAGCTGTTGTGGAAGAGAAATCAGGAAAATACGAATGTGGTTATTTTCAAATATAATCTCTTGCTTGTGTCTGAGGAGTGCCATCACATCTACCTTACATAATAATCTCTCGAGGCAGAGAATAAAAGACCTAGGTCTAAAGGTATTTGATCTGTGTATGCGATAAGCTGCTGCTATCTCGGTATCTGATTTAAAGTCCTCTCCAATTATTTTAGAAAACAGTTTCACTGCGAATTTCACTGGGTTTGGATTTTCACGATTCTCAGGCAGACCTTCGACTCTAATATTATTCATGCTGTTTCCATCTTCCAGAGCAGCGAGTCTGTCTCCAGGTTTTTGCATTTGGAACTGGCAGCTGTTGCTTTTCCATCAGCGGTGGATGCTAGATTTTCGGCTATTTCAATTCATGTTGTGAATGACTTAACATCCTCCAACTGATTGTCAAGTGAGCTCAGTTTTGGCGCGCTTTCCTGGATGTGCTCCTCAATTTTATCCAGCATAGCATTAATGTTTGACCTGTCTTCATAGCAGAAACATGATGGCACTGACTGAAGAAGTGTTTCCCAACCGGGTTACATGAACAGTTATATGGGGTCCCTGGAAAGATTGATGCCATATACTGTAAATTTGTGTAAAAAGCTGTTTCACTGTAAATATTAATATTGTCTGGAACAACAACAACATTTATTTGTATAGAAGATTTTCATACAAATGGTGTATCTCTGGTGCTTTACAAGATAAAGAAAGAAAATTTAATAAAAATAAAAAATAAGATTAGGCAATACTAAATAACAACAAATAAAGTAAGGTAATGGCCAGGAGGATAGAAAAAAAAAACTCAGGGGCAAAATCTGCCGGGTTCCGAGGCCACGAGAACACCCAACCCCTCTAGATATTCTACCTAACATAAATAACCTCAATCATTCCTCAGGTTTTCAGGGTTCAAATGGAGTAACTTGATGATGATGGTCATGTGGACCACTGGCCTTTATTCCATCAATGAAGGGACATCACGGTGCTTTGATTAGGTGGTGGTGGTGCAGATCACCACCACAGAAAACCGGAGGAAGAACAGCAGAGAAATTAGGGATAGTACGGATTACAGAGCTACCAGGAACGATGTTGATAATTAAATGCATATATAGAGTATCAGGATTAAACTAAAATGAAGCCATGAAACAGCCATGTTACAGTAATGTGTTTTCAGTAGTGTGCTCCACTGTATCAGCCTGGCAAATTTCTATCTGTCTGCTATTCAGATTTTAGTTTCCCCTGGGCTCAGTCAGTTGGTACTCCACTTATCGTGACTGAGAAAGGCACCAAAACCAGTGGAAAAAGTTCAAGAGCAGATGCATGAATGTCTAAAATGTCCTGCTGCTGCTGCACCAAGTTGCAGTAATAATGCAATAAAATGAAGAAAGTTATAAATGCCAAAAATCAAATGTTTCTAGAGGAGTATGTTTGATTTATATGGACTTGGGAGTGCAGATGCTGTCACACTGCAGCCACTTTGTTGTATTTGTGAAGTGCTAGTTTCATGAAGCCAGCCCATCTACCAATCAACCCTGCTGCATTGGTCAGACAGGCACGTTTTTCCAACAAAATGTTTCAAAATTCAAGTCAAGACAAAAATAACCTGAAGAAAGTCACAAGCATCTCCACCAAAGCTGTTGAGGCATCTTATGTTGTTTTGCTACGTGTGACTAAATGAAAGAAGCCTCATTTGGTAGCTGAGGAACTCATTCCCCTGCTGCCGTCATGCTGGCAGAGACAGTGAATGACATTAAAGCAGCCAATGCATTTAAGATGGTTCCACTATCAGATAATACTGTCAGCCAGTGGATTGATGACGTAGCACTCAATATTGTTGGCCTTATAAACTGAACCAAGGTGATCAGTTTGCATTACAGTTGGACAAAATGACAGATATTAATGCCAAGGCGCAACTGATTGCGTTTATGCGTTATAAAGAACTGTCTGACATAAGAGAACATATTCTGTTTTGTAAAACACTTATCAGAAATATAATAATATTTTTAAAGTGATAGACTGTTTTTTCAAAGGCAATGATCTAGATTGGAAAATCTGAAATTGTGTATGTACTGATGGGGCAGCAGTGACAACAGGGAGGGTGCATGGGCTGCTTGGGCTTGTCAGGAAGGTAAACCTGGGCATAGATTGAATGCACTGAATTATTCACTGAGATGCACTGGCCAGTAAATGAATGAGTAGGGTTGCCAGACATCCCTTATATATGGAACATGTCCCATATTTGATCATTTTGTCCCTGTCTCATAATGACCTTTCAGGGACACTTGAATGATTCGTATTTAGTTCATTTTCAAATTTTGTAATACATATATATTCCTTCTTACGGTACTTAGTTGTAACTGTATAAGTAATTATACTTTCTTTTCTCAGATTCTCTTGATGAAAATAACCCAAATGTAACAAGGAAACTCGTGTGTGCTGCCTGTCTGCAGCTTGTTCAGTTGCTATGGTTGGCTGAGGACCCGACACTCTTACTGTTTGCTCTCCAGCCGCGCTGCTGTGCAGTTCTGAATCAGCATTGTCACATACAGGGTCAGCAAAGTGTGTTGTTACTACTCGCCATGGCCCACTTTTTTCTTACTGCCAGTACTAAATAATAATAATAATAATATTTCTCTGTTGTCTGTATTAAATAAATATTTTAAATGATTTCACTTTTACAGATTTTTTAGCTTTATTAAATAATTTTCAAATGATTTTGCTTTTGTTTTCTCATAACCCTTTTAAATCCTTGCTTTATGTTTTTATCTTATGTCTCTACTTTTATATAATATATTGGTCTGGGTGTGTAGGGGCATGTATAAATTTATATATATTGTTATATAGAGAGAGATTTTAAGAGTGTCCCGTATTTCTAATTTTCTAATCTGGCAACCCTGTGAATGAGGCCCAAATTAAATTGTGTTGTGAATGATGCAGTTAAACTGATAAACTTCATCCAGTCCAGGCCTATAAATCAGATATTGTTTCAAAATCTTCGTCAAGATAGTGGATCAATCCATTGACATCTACTACTTAATACTAATGTCTGATTGCTATCATGTGGCAAAACGCTGGTCAAACTATTTGAACTTTGTGCAGAGGGATTTGTTTTCCTGAAGGAACATCTTCACCCCCTTGTCACACTGTTTAAAGACACAGAGAGGGTGGCATGTCTGGCATATCTTGCTGAAGTATTTGTCAACCCGAATGAACTCAGCTTATCACTGCAAGTTAAAGACTCACACATCCATAATATGTATGATAAGCTGACTGGATCATAAGGAAGGCTGAATTGTGGGAGAGGAAGTGTGAGAGTGGAGATGTGAGATACTTGACACTGCTTAATGCCTGTCATATCACCACTAACACAGACAGAACTCTAGTAGTTTAAACGTTCTCGTAAAATGCAGACTACATTCAGAAGAGCTACCTCTATTAACACAAAACACTGAGATATTGTTGTTTGTGTTTCAAAGTAGAACAAAAGGATTACTATAAAAGCTCTTCAACCTGGTTTCAGACATTACTGTGATGTAATCTGATGTGCCACATCCCAGCAAGTGAACACTTCTGAGTTTATGAACCGGAAGTGTGAAAGTGGTCTGTCACATATGTTTCAGTGGTGGCCAGTGGTCTTTCAAAACAGGGGAAGCACAGTTTAGATCTACATCATAAAATGAGTCAATTATTGCATCATGATATTTATTTGTAAATGCTGCCCTCCTTTCTTTTTGTAGAATGTGACCTGTGACCCTGTCATACCAACTAGGAGTCTTTTCCAGAGACTTGACCAGTTTCCTCTTATAGGCCGGCAGAGCAAGGTTACTTTAAACAGTTTTGGCCCACTGTGTTGCGGTCTGTACAACTTGACTCATTTTAAGCTGAGAAGCTCCTCTCTACACCTGCTGATGGCTCAGGCGTTGTCTCTAAAGACAATAGTTTGTATAGCTGAGGCATTGCCCTCTCCAACTCCATCCATCCATCCATCCATCATCCAATCTACTATATCCTAACACAGGATCATGGGGTCTGCTGGAGCCAATCCCAGCCAGTACAGTGCACAAGGCAGGAAGAAACCCGGGCAGGGTGCCAGTCCACTGCAGGGCACACGCACACACACACACTAAGAACAATTTGGGATCACCAATGCACCTAACCTGCATGTCTTTGGACTGTTGGAAGAAACCGGAGCACCACACAGGAAACCCACTCAGACACGGGAAGAACATGCAAACTCCACGCAGGGAGGACCTGGGAAGTGAACCCCGATGTCCTAACTGCGAGGCAGCAGTGCTACCCACTGCGCCACCGTGCTGCCTCTCTCCAACTTCATGTCTTTAAAAACACCAAGAAATCACACAGCTTACCCCTGGCTGGCTAGTTCCCTTACCACCCCCACCCACCATCCAGCAACCAGTTTTAAATAAATGAATGAACTTTACTAAACTGAAACAAGGAACAAACTCAAAAACGCTATATTTATGTTTTAACAGTAGGCAGTAGTAGTTAATATGTTAAAATTAAAACAGCAAATAACAGACTACAAGCAGCAACTTCACTTGCCAGAAATCCTCACAAGACTGGACTAGAAATACTGCGATGCCAAAATGCTGTCAATCAAAATGAGGTCCACCCACTTTGACAGTTCCTCCAATCATCATGCGGCAGTCCAGCATCCTGGCCCTCCCACTTCTGCTTTCACTCCTAAACAACAAGCTAATTTAAAGAGATAGCTCAGCTATAGGACACACTCTGGATCCCTGGAGGTTGTAGAGGTGGATAGAATTAAAACAAAACCGTTATGAACAATGCTGCACATCCTCTCTGAGACACTAACACTGAGGATTTTCAGCCGACAAATCATTCAGCAGATGTGGGTCAAAAACACAACTGAGGTCTTCTTTATAGCATCAGCAATACGCCTGGTCTCATTGGGACTGAAACTGCTCAGCCAGAACTTTTCTTTTTTTTAAATTTTCTTGCATTATAGTCATTGCAGTGTGTGTTCAGAACTAAATGTGTGTGTGTGTATTTATTTATTTGTTACCTATTTATGTACAGTAGTACCTTGAGATATGAGTGCCCCAAAGTACGAGTTTTTGAGATACAAGCCGTCAGTAAGTTGATTTTTGCCTTGAGTTATGAGCCAAAATTCAAAATACGAGCCATCAAAGAGCTTGTCGCCGCACATTCAGAGGAACTGACGACGGAGGAGTTGACAGAACTACAGATGCGGCAACATACCGAGGTTCTGCAGGAGATCGGTATTATGGAGGAGGCAGAGGCGGAGGAGGTTACCTCATAAAGTGAGATAAAGGAAGTGTTTGCAATTTGGGAAAAAGTTTCGAACTTTAAAGAAAAGAAACACCGTGAAAAAGTTGCGACTGATCGCGCAGTGGCTCAATTTAATGACACTTGCCTAACGTATTTTAGAAACATTCTGAAAGAGAGGATGAAACAGACCTCACTGGATAGGTTTTTATCGAAAACCCCTGCAGATGAAAGTGAGGAAGGTGCGGCGAAAAGGGCAAAAATCAGTGAATAACATTCAGTTATTCAGTTCAGCCTTTCTCCACCACCTCCATCAGCATCTTCAACTCGTCTGATCTCCAAGGTAAATGCTGTACATTATACTGTACTTAATAAAACCAGTTTATTGTAGTACATTCTATTGTATTGTGTTTTTATACATTATTTGTTATTTACTGTATAAGTACATTATTCTTATTTACAAACATGTAACAAAAATTGCAGTGTTTTTGGGGGTCCCTAATAAAGACAAAGGCAATCCAAAGTGAACAATACCAAATCAAAAAATCCAAAGAATGATCAAAAATACAGAGCAAAGAGGTCAAAACACAGAAATCCACAAAGCAGAAATAAATCACAAAGCACAAGAACTTGCCATTCCAAAGTGCATTTGAATGAACTGCCAGGAATTGTGGGTCACCCCTGCTTTTAAATAGCTAAGGACAGTCACTGGCAATGATGGGCAGGAGACTCTGCCAAATGGAGACCACCCACAAAACAGGACATAACAAAAGCATAAGAAACATAGAAAATAATAAACAAAGTAATTTTAAAACAAATCAAAGGTACAGCAATGAACAAATAAAGACATAAAAAGTATTTGAACCTAAGCCAGGAAGGAACTCAATATGTGCAATACTTGTAGATAATGGGGTTAAAAGGAAAAGGAAAAAGAAACAACAGGAGAAGCTCATCAAATTTTAATTTTTGTTGTATTATGACAAATTGTAAAAAGAAAAAAGATGAACCAAGGTGGCACTTTATTCCAACATTCTCCATGCACAGTAGGTAGGCTGTCCATATGAGGCAAGTTTAAAGTACACTGAGGTGTAATGGTTGTATTTTTCCAAGATACTTTGGACTAATAAGACCAGTAAACTCCCTGCCTTGAAATACACTGAAAGGAGAACTGCGCAGGGTGCTCTGTAACTGCCAGGCAGGCTTCAGGTGAAATCACGTGATCTATGGGAACTGCACTCAAATAAAACCACTGGAGAACTGGAATAACAGGTAAGACACGGCTATTGTAATAAAAGAAGGCTGCGTCTCAAGTTACAAACAGGAACTTATGATCTACCGCACTTATTCTGAGCCACCACAACAAGTTTAACCCTTTAATGTAAGAAAATCATCTGTTAGGATATGCCTTTGATTCACAACCTCGTTTAAACCGTCTCTCCCTCTCCCTGTGTCTCACAAATTCAGAAGTTAAAGAGCAAAGTAATTGTAACTCTTTGATGCATAAATGTAGACAGCATCCTGTTTATTTTGTCAAAATACTTCTCTGGGTTATAAATACACCCTGTGGGAAAAGCTGTTTTGAATCAAGCATGACAGCAGACGTGGGTGTTGTACTCCCTGCTCCCGGAATATTCAGATTAAAATATAAACTTGGTCCCAATAGATCAGTAATCTCTTTTTCAAAGAATCAGAACAATCTCTAATTTACTAGGATTCAGTTCTACAGTTGGCATAGACTGGCAAAAATCTCAACAGCTCACTCAAGGGACTCTGACTTTCTGTCCACAACAAAATTACGGCCTACACAAAATGAGCTGAGGGGCTCCTTTTAAATATTTTTCATTCCCCATCTTGACAGAAGTGTTGTAAAGTGACCCACCTAGTAGCTTGTGGTATGAATGAAAGAGGTGGACCCCATAATTCATTAAACTAGAGAATTCATTGGGATAGAGTTCAGTGAATACACAGTACTTGAGACGAGTCCTTTTACTAATCTACAGAGTTTACAAAATGGCAAGTAGCCAAAGGTGTTCAACAAGGCACCCCTATTAATGGTGAGTGCAGCTCATCACGAGGGGCTTTGCCTGCTCACTTGTAATCGACAGATCACCTCACTGAAGGGCAGCATTAAACACCTTATCATCACCTCATGACAGAGCAGAACTCGAGACCCCTGCTGATGTGCTTAATTACTCTCCACATAAGAATACGCAGCACTAATCATGAAGGCAGAGAGCGGATTTAAGCATACAAGACCTATGACAATATATATAAACTAAACTAACTAGCGATTCATACGTGCAAAGCTCATTCGTAAGTCTTTTTTTTACTTTGAGCTCCACATATGTGAGAATATGCATTTGGAAAGAATTGTTGTTTATGATGTCCTGATCAGTAAATCTGCTCTACTCTGTCAACTCTTTATAATTCAGCTTCTTTGTACCTAACAGCTTAACAAAATATACTGAAAGTTAATGTACACCATGTGCAGAGATAATAAAATCACTCCATTCAGTTCTCTTTATACTTGGCACTTTATCTTTAGGTCACCATGCTGATGATTCTACTGCGGGGTTGAACATCCATGTTTTAATGTTGCATTTCAACCTCAGCCTTGGTCTGTGAATTTGTCTCACATTCCCATTACACAATTTGTTTTAAAGCAAGCGTTGAGGTGAACATCCATGACTAGCTAGTTATAAATAAAGCTGTAAGTCTTGACATGTCGCTTTACATGTAACAAAGCCTGACACAGTAGGGCCTGCACAGCCCAAAGTCTCTATTCTGACATATGTTTACTCCCCTTCAGCACAAATCATCACCTCCAGTTCCAACTGGCTTATCTATGCCACACTCACCACAATTAAGAAACATTCAGCCACTCAAATAAACTCAAGAAAAACAACTGAAAGAGTTGACTTACAGCAGCAGCAGCAGCAGGCACCTCGACTCCTGTAGATGTTATCAGTTGTGAAGCCACACCTCAGATTGTGGCAGGAATCGGCTTGTCTGTCAGCTCCCTCGCTGCTCATCTACATTACAACAAACCCGGAAGAAGGGAGGTGACTGTAGTGAGAAAGTAAATAAAATATAATTAGTCCCACAGGTGGCACTATACCAGTCAGTGCTCCTCTTTCACAGGTACACATTTATAATAGTTACATTTGTAAGGTTCTTTGGATCAGACATTCACATATAAGAGACACTGTTTATAGTATGAGCAGCTTTTGAGAAGCCTTTTGTTTTGAGGGTTAAAACCAACAACAATGTAAAGGTCCTGAACAGAGAAGGGAGGAGAGTGACTGGGCAGAATGGCCGAGGTCTTTAATAAGAGGGTGTGCCTGACTTACAGTACATGTGCAGAACAGCAGGGATCCATGTGCCAGTCCCATTCTTTGCCATCTTCACCATCTTTTGAAGCACTTCTAGAACTAAGCTGAGTAGATTTGTACCATCATGTTCTGCAGTAAAGCTATTTTGTATGTCTCTGCCCAGCTCCTTAGCTTTGCTGACATGGCTGTTCTACTGGCACCATTAACTCAGCAGGTTAACCTTTTCTCTGTGATTCATCTTGTAATTGCTGATGATCAGCCTAGGCTGGTGGTATCACCCATGAATTGCAATGAAGCCATGACAGCTTTTATCCATAATGATTACATTTGTCAACTTACAGTGCTTTACGGCTGCTAAAACACATATTCTATAAATATATCACCCCTTTAAAATCCCTAAACATACTACTTAAAACTTTAACTTTAATGTCAAAAATGCATCTTGCCTGTCAAAGACCAACAATTGATTCAAAATCTTGTTAACTCTTGACATCCAAATTAATTAAAGTTTTTTTCTGATTGCTTACACACAATTTCTGAAGCTATAGCACATTATGCAGAACTCTGCAAACAAACACTGAAAACACTAGCACAAGACTCTTAAGGAAGCACACACTTCATTCAAAACCATATAAACCATTACAAAAAGGATATTATTACATCCAAACTTTATATACAAACTATCAAATGAATACACCATCCTAATAATGAATAATGTGCATGGCACAGCAGTCTTCTGTAAATGGTGTAAAATTGTAATTTAGGGATGCATGTAGTCAATTAAACATACAAAGGAAAAGTCAAGTTTTTTCCCAAAACTAAATACATCTAACCCTTTGTTTGGGTAAGAACATAGTGTATAGTATGCTCCTAGGCAAAAATCAGAAGGTGATACAGAAGAAGAAACCACAAAGGGATACAAGTAGGCAGCATCCTGTCTCTTGTTTGGGTTTAACCACAGCATGTCATCTACATCACAAGAAATGTTCTCCTGGAAAGACAGCAGGAAAAGTGTCTTCTGGAGTGACATATCCACCCTTGGCATGCCCCACATCTATATCTCCACAGACCTTGTCCATTGCCTGGAGAAGTATCACACGTCTATATGGCTGGCAATCATACAGGTAGCCCTTTCAGCTCCACTCCCACAATTTTTCAGTTGAGTTTAAAAATGGAGAGTATGATGGGAGAAGCTGCACAGATATTTGTGGATGGCTTCTAAATCAATTTTCGACCACAGCATACCAGTGGAAACTCTTCTGATGGTCATCAGGAATTATTATGTTGTGTAGGATGTTATGATGCGGTCAGCAGAATGGCATGCCAAGAATGGCATGGTGATGTAAGACCCTGTGTTGTCCCATGGAAGCACACATAGTAATGTTACCCCTCACTGTCCTGGTACACTGATAATGGCACGTTGCCATATGACATTTCTATCCCTGCGTCTTGCTCTGTTTAATTTGAAGCCAATTTTGTCAACACAGATGTACTCTTGATGCACTCTGGCAACTTCAAGCTGCATGATTCTCTGACACAGCCAAGGCAAGAGCTTTACAGAACACTCTAAACAGATGTGGAGCAGTCAATAGAGTATGGTGTAGTAATGTGCTGTTACTATGTACAGTAACTATAACAACAATGAGAGCAATGACAACAAAAGCTAGAAACAAAAGTTCACCGGCATAAATTTAGAGCTCAGTTGTTTTACTTTTGCTTTATTTCCTCTCAAATCACGCTCTGTCCAGCTGCTTCATTCTGATTTGATGGCGTTGAAGGAGATGGGACAATGCTGACCCATGTGATATGAATGAAGGTGGTGGTGTCTGAAAGAATATGATTTTGAAGTTCTCTCAATCAAATGCCTTTTTTGCCAAGATCATATTTAGCAAGTGGCCATTTTTCAATTGTGCATAACCACGATGAGATTAGCTATTGTGTAAGATGTTTTGCAGCACAAAATGTAATGTACATTTACTGTATTTTTATGTCTAGACAATACACATTGTGCATCTACCATAGTTGTGGTAGCACTACTGTACAGTATGTAGTGATGTAAAATTTACCATTGCACCATAAAGTCTGTAAGTTACTTACCTGTTTTCATTTCTGAATCTTCAGATGACATAAGCTACCGTGAAGCAGCTAAGGTTTGCTGGACTCTATGTTCAACCTCCCACATACTTAAACCATGGTTGACCACATGATCAATTGGGGTGGCATATCTTTCAGTAGTTCTGTGCCTTTTCACTCTTATTCCTTATCCACGTTCTTCTCTTACCCTCACACCTCTTCCTCTCTGAGCAATATTTGCCTCCATTGTTGTCCAAAGTAAGATGACTCACTTGTTGCTCATGCTCTGCTATCTAAGTGGAGAAATTAGCTGTGAGTGTTAGCCAGATAACCAAGGAGTGTTGCATCTTGATTTCTGTGTTTTCCAATGAATACACAACATGGCTCCATTTTATAAATTGGGTGTAATGCTTTGCAAAATGTGTTTTGAAATTGCTGAGCAGAGAATGTGCATATTGTTCTGCAGTCTTGGTAAAGATATTTTGTTCATGAGGTGATTGTTTCTGTAATCATGCCTCAGGTTCCACTTTTTGTGTGTAAGCAATCAGAAAATACTGTAAGAAAAGTGCAGAAGGGTAACTCTACATGTGGATGTAAACTGTAACTGTATGAAGAAGGAACACAATGAAGGCAAACATCAGTGGTTTAGCTTTTATTCAGTAGATGCAAAGGTGTTTTGGAATACACATGTCTTTTACTGCAAAAAACAAACTAGCAAACAAAATACAATAGAATATGAATAAACTAAGGTATAAAGTAAAGTAGATAGATAGATAGATAGATAGATAGATAGATAGATAGATAGATAGATAGATAGATAGATAGATACTTTATTAATCCCAAGGGAAAATTCACATAATCCAGCAGCAGTATACTGATACAAAAACAATATTAAATTAAATAGTAATAAAAATGAAAAGAATTAAAATAAAATTAATGTTCGCATTTACTCCCGGGTGGAATTGAAGAGTCACATAGTGTGGGGAGGAACAATCTCCTCAGTCTGTCACTGAAGCTGCTACTCTGTCTGGAGATGACACTGTTCAGTGGATGCAGTGGATTATTCATGATTGACAGGAGTTTGCTTAATGCCCGTCGCTCTGCCACAGATGTTAAACTGTCCAACTTTAATCCTACAATGGAGCCTGCCTTCTTAACAAGTTTGTCCAGGCGTGAGGCGTCTTTCATCTTTATGTATGTTTATTTAATTTTATTTTATTTAAGTAAAAACATACAAAAATAAAAATAAATATAGCAAAATAGTACCAAAAAGTGAGTCATTTTGCATCATGTCGCCACTCTGGGTCAGGCCAAAATGCTTCAGTGTGTCCTCCGTAGCAAGACAGCATGCATAATACCCCCTGCTGTGGTGAATCCACCCCTGGAAGGACTCTAAGGATGCGTCTTTTAAGTCATCGCCTTTGTCCGAAGAAAACTTTCCTGTTCATGAGGGTGTCTGTCATACTCCTTCCATCACCATGTTGAGAAAAGTTTCTCAGTAGGGTTGAAGAATAAAGAATAAGGAGGAAGGCACACAAGTATGAATCTGGCATTAGTGTCTAACAATTGAATACTCCAGTGAAAACTGATGCTATCCCAAATGATCATGTGGTAGAAATTAAAATATTAATTAAAGAACGAAATGTATCCTCAATGTTTTTGCTAAAACCTCCTAATATTACAATTTATTTTCTTTCTCTTGCTTTTTCTGGCAAAATTCTTACCTCTGAATATTTATTACACTAAATCTCAACAGTCTTACTTGACTTATGGTTTTCACTGTAAAAGCTCATTGATAAATATATAATATATAATGTCCTTTTGCAGGCTGGAGAAATAAACTGCACACGCAAGTAGATGCAGCAATAAAAATGTTTTTATTGTTCTTCTAATTTAACTGAACATGCAAACTTCAAACAAAGTGTCATCCAAACAAACACAAATACGTGTACACACCACCAAGATAGTTCTCAGATTTTTTGTTGTTATTTTCTTTTTCTGTTAAGAACTTTCTAAGGTTTCAAACTGTTGATAACGAGTTGGTAATCAGATGACTATTCTGGGCTGTCCAATACATGTGGTGGCATCTGTAGAAAGCAATTTTTCACCTGCCATCTCCAGTGCAGGATCGGGCTGTTAATTCTGATTAATTTCCCAGTCAGCTAGCACCTTGGTCCTTTCTTCAGCACCTAACCTTCCCTGGTAAAGAGCCAACCAATCCTTATGCAGGAACATCTGGCATGCCCCTGGTGACAACTGCACCCAGTACACCAAGCACTTTTAAGTTTTAGGGAGCGGCCTTTATTCTGTCATGAACTACACACTCACACTTGATCACCGGAGTAGTATGGGGTTTCTCTTCCTCTGATGTCATAATGCCACTTTTGGGTTAGGTCAGCCAGATGGTACGTTGGGCCTTGTAGATTTGGTCTGATACTTGGGTCCAAGGATAATTGGGTTTCTGCCCTCCCTTTCCAGTGGTAAACCATATTTGAGAGGGGTTGGGGTCCTCAACATCCAGCCCAACATTAACACGGCAGGGTCCAGCATGCCAGGAGAACATAGGGCCAGTTGCTGATCCCAGTCACATTGGTCCTTGTCGATCACCATAGCTAACTGAACCAACAAGGTACAGATGAACCGTTGAACCAGATTATCACCCTGGGGCCTGGAGTGAATGGTGCATGTTTTTCGAATGTAAAGAGGTCACACACATGATTAAAAACTTTACTCTCATAATTACACCCCTTGTTCAAATGGATTTCCAGCAGCATGCTGAATCTACAAACATGACCTCAACCAGGGCATTAGCCTCAATTCCCATTTCCTGATTAGGGATAGGGTGATACTCTAGCCACTTGGAGAAATAGTCTACCAAAACTAGGATATACTTATTTCTCTCTTGAGAATAGGGAAAATCCCCAGTAAGTCTATCCTGGTTCATTGGCAGACCAATTTAATATTGTTGGAGGGGTGCAATTGATTTTCCAGAGGTCCCCTTGCAAGCTGTGCACACATCGCAGTAGTGGCAGTGGTCTTCAGGGTCTCATTAGCAATGTCCCCAAAAACACCTTTCAGTGCTGCTTCAGCATCTTACTGACCCCAAAGTGTCTAAACCCCACACTTACATGCACCAACATAACAACATCATCCTGTGTGCCCTTTGGTGCTATCACCTGCCAAGTGATGTCTACAGCTGCAAGAACTTATCATCTTCTCATCAACACCCCATTCCCAATGACCAAATTGTTCCACTTAGCTCAGAGGCCCTTAAAAATCAGATCCTCTGGGGCTACCTCCTTCCAACTAGGCCTGAAACTGACTTTCTCTGTCTCCAGGTCCTAGTCCTGCCAAATCACCTAATTGCATCGTCCCTCGAGCAACACTAAGATGGAAGAAATGTGTTCCACCTCCTTTGTCTTCTCTCAGTCCTCCTGACAGTGGCAGTAGTTACAGTATGTCTGGGCACACGACCAGCAGGATAGTACGTCTGTGTTATAATGCTGACCTCCTGGTGATGTTGATCTTTAAATTGAAATGACAGACATCTTGCCACCTGCTCCTCTGGTTCCCTAAAAGACATTAGCCATTGCAAGATCGCTGCTCAGTCTAAATGCAGACCCTTGTAAGTAGGTTCAGAAATGCCAGATCGCCTCCACTACTGACAGGAGCTGTTCCCACGTGACACAGTGATTTTGTTGTTCTCTGCTTAAGGATCAGCTGAAGTAAGCAACTACTTGTTCTTTGTGGTGGTGTGGGTGTGTTAGGACGGCCCCAGTCATACATTGCTGGCATCTGTGTCTAGGGCAAATGGCAGGGCAGGGTCTGGCAGGACCAAGTTGGGAGTCTGGTACAAGACATCCTTCAGGGCTTGACAAGTGCATTGTTCTTCTGCTCCCCACGAGAAATGTTGACCTTTCTTCATGAGCCAGTGGAGGAGGCAGCCACAGTAGTGAAGCCAGGAACAAACTGATGATAGCAAGACGCTAATCCTTGGAATCACCAGATCTGCTGTATGTTAACTGGTGCCAGCCAGATCTGGATTGCTTGGGTCTTGCAGTCCACAATGGCCACCTCCCTTTACTTACTCAATGCCCCAAGTTAGTGACCTCCTAGATCCTCAAATGGCACTTATCAGGGTGTAGTTTAAGTCCAGCCTTCTGTATTTGCATTAACATTGTCTGCAGGGAGTGAAAAGTGGAATCAGACATGGTCCATAAGCCATCTCATCATCCAAATATACCAGGCATACGGAATTAGAGATGCCTGCCAGGACACGTCCATTAGCCACTCAAAAGTTGCCGCTGCATTGCACAACCCAAATGGAGGAACATAGAACCGCCAGAATCTGCCCTGTCTGCAGTTTTCTCCTGGCTTCGAGGGTCAGCTCCACCTGCCAGTGGACACTTTTTAAATCTACCATAGAGAACCAACATGACCCTGACACCAAATCAAAGACCTCATCAATTCGGGAAAGCGGATATCAGACTTTCCACGTAACTGTTTTCAACCGACGATAATGAAGGCAAAAAGCCTTTCTCCTGATTTTTATTTATGCACAACTCAGTAATCCCATCATTCAACATGTCGAGTACCAGCTGATCTGCCTCAGTCTGCTGAGCCAGAGGGATGCACTGTGGAAGTTGTTTGATTGTGTGTGCATTCCCAGTGGTGATGCTGTGCCAAACAATCACCACATCATTCCAATACATCACTATGTTGTTCTCACTATGGTTCCGTCAGTTCCTGGCAGCTACTTTTCTATCACCCACTTTTATTGATTGAGACAGTTAGAGAAGCTCCCAGTTGGCTGACAGAGTCAGGAGGACAGCATGATCAAGGCTGACAGCCCATTAAACGTGTACAGCTGGGTATCAACAAGATCCCTTGGCCAAAGGCAATCTGAGCCTGGGCTTTAGTTTAAAAGTCTTTTCCCAAGATGTATTAAACTATCCAAACCTGGAATGTCCAAAAGTGTTCTTCCTGTTATTAGAAAGGCAGTAGTGTGGCCCTTCTTCTTAGCTTGCATACCCATGGCGATAACAAATTAACTGTTAATGGCTTGAAATGGACAGTTCTTAGGCAACAGATTGTTCTGCACTACAGTTTACGTAGCCCCAGTATCTACCAAAGTCTTCACATCAGTGTTCCAAATCTAAATTTAGGCAAATGACAATAATATCCACAGTCCAACTGTCCCACGGGGATCACCCATTCATTCCAGCCTGCATTTGTTGTTGGTTGCAGTGGGATTGCTGTAGGGTCTGAAATCGCCCCACCTACTCCAACCCTGGCTGTTTCCTGGTACTTCATCCAAGATAGTGATTGTACAAAAGAGGATAAAATCGTGAGACTGGCTACATTAGGGTGAGTCACTGTATGAAAATCTTAGCTGTGAATAAATATGAACAATTTACATCACTTTTAACTGCTTAGTATAAGAATAAGTTGTCAGTTCTTGAGACTGGTTTTAGCCGTAGCTAGCAACTACCCATTAGACAGAAAAAGCTGACTCAGAGATGTTGAAAGTTTATATTAGCTAGCTAGCTAATGAGGCCTTTGTTACCTTTGCCTATATTTTATTCAGGGTTGTTGTGAGTAAAACTATTTTTGGTCACATATACAGTTATACGTGTACAATGTGCAGTGAAATGTAAAATTGTTTGACTGTTCCAATCAGGCTGTGCTTTTTTTGTTAACTTTGGAGCCAATTTATTTGCTCAACTTTATTGGTTTGAGTATTGACTTGAGTTAGTTTTGAGTTTTATGAATTGGAGGAAGGCGGTGGTAGTGATAATAAAGACAACCAGCTAAAGAGATCATCTGACAAGTGTCTCTGGAACAAACCTGAGCTTCAGTTCCCCTAATGATTGACTCCCCAACTACCAGTACCTCTCTCTGTCTAGGAACTGGTTTTTGAGGTGACCCGTTGGGGCTCCTCAACCCTGCCTACCACCTTAGAATTATCAGAGACACCATCCAGGTCTGCAAGGACCTGAAAATGGTTTGACACTTCCTGTTATGGGCTTGATGCCCTCAGACAGTGTGCACCCTTTACCTTACGCCTTGTAACCCACCTATCTCTACCTGTACAGGCCGGATCTGAATCTCCTCCTGTGCCACCTTAGAGATGCACACTATCTCTCTAAAGGACACCTGGGCCAGGTCCAACAATTCTCTATTGCAATGCAGGACAGCCAACTCATCCTTCAGTTCAATGACCCTGAGCTCGAGGTGCTGGATCAGCTGGTATCTCCTGCAAATGTAGCCATCATAGAAGACTACAGGCTCCTTCAAGCCATCATCTAAAAAGTCAACATCCAACAGGACTTGCACAAAGGTCATAAGCTCACAGAGGTAAATCCAAAATTGAAAAATGAAAATTATGATGGACCCCTACCTTCTCTTTTCATCACCACACAGTATGTCAGTTTCATGAAGTGGACTTGGATAGTAAATTGATCATATTTAAAACATGGAATGAGGTAGATAACTGTGTCAAGACTGGCGGATGCACTGCATTAATAGTAACCATCCTGGACTCAGAAGGCAAAATGCATATTTTTGTGTAGAGAATATAAGAGAAAAGATACATTTTTAAATACCCCATAAATTCATATAAATTTGGAATCCACAGAGTATCTAATCATCAGCTTTAAAAACTGTCGACTTGGATGAAAATATACAAAAGTGTGCCAGATTGCCAGAATGCAGAGTGCTCCTCCTGCATTTTAGCACATGAAAATCTGACATCTGGAAGTGCTTGTTAGAAAGGCTCCCATTCAGAGTTGAAGTATGTCACATCTTCTCAAAATCCAGCAGATCAGGCATCCAGATAACTAAGCATAGAAAGCTTTCTCAAAAGCACCACATTGTCTCAAGGTCCAAGTTTAATATTGAAGCCAGAACATAAGTGGCCAAAATAAAGAGATCAACTAAAAGACTCACTTTCTGGAGATGATCCAGAAATTAAAATCTGTGCAGTTGACATGACAAGAGTAGAGGAGGTTACTGAGCCCATCAATAAACTAATCACCTACTTTTCAGAATGGCTACTCTTGAAGAAAGCAGTGGTTTGGCTCCTGAAGTTTAAAGACATACTGCTGCACTTAAACAATGTAAGAAAAACATTTCAACTTGAACTCAGTTAATCTGGAAGTAATCCAGAAGAACAAGAAACATTCATCACGGATCACATGGAAAGGTACAAACTAACGTTAAAATAAAACCCTGATTTCTTCATAAGACTTAGCTAAAGCTGAAACAGAGCTTATCAAACTCAGTCAACTACAAGATTTTCCTGAAGAATTATAGGCTTCAAAGAAAAAGGCTTATGTAAAAAGAACAGTCAAATCTATAAACTTGACCCGATCACACAAAATGGAATACTGAGAGTTGGAGGAAGACTCTGCAAAGCTGCAGTGTGAGAAGCTAAACATCCTGTAATTCTTTACAAGCATTCACATATTGCTTCTCTCATATTACAGCACATTCAAATAGAAATCGGACATTGTGGGCACAACTATATACTTGCACAGTTACGCCAGAAATACTGGATATGTCAAGCAAACTCAACTATTAAGACAATCAGTGCACAACATGCAGAAGATGCAATGTGAAAGCAGGAGAGCAAAAAATGGCAAATTTACCGGAAGATCATTTCTTACCTGACCAACCACCTTTCTCCAATGTTGGAGTTGATTATTTTGGTCCCTTTCAAGTCAAAAGAGGACGAAGTCTGGTCAAGAGGTACAGAGTAATCTTCACTATTCTAACAATCCGAGCTGTGCACATAAAGATTGAACACAGTTTAGACACTGTTTCTTGTATCCATGCCATACGCCGATTCATTTGCAGAAGAGGAAAAGTTAAAATCATGTGCTCAGATAATGGATCAAAGTTTGCTGGAGCAAAAAGAGAGCTATGAGAAGCAATTAAAAAATCTTGACCAAGAAAAAATTAGCAGCACTATGATGAAGAAAGAAATCAAATGGATCACTTGCTGTTAATGAAGACACAACCTAACACGCCCCCAGACTCCTTTCTATAGATGACCAGTACACTCGAAGACACTGGAAGCAAATTCAGTACATGGCTGATCTGTTTGGAAAAGAGCATTTGCCAATAATTCAAGAGCATCAAAAATGGTTAGCACCAAGAAGAACCAGCGGACATTGTTTAAATTGTAGATGATGCTGCACCCTGCAATTCTTGGGTTGAGTCATCAAGACAATACCAAATGCCAAAGGTGCAGACAGAAGAATTTGTGTACAGACCAAAACCAGCACTCTGGACAGACCTGTGAACAAACTGTCCTTCAAGAAACAAGTAAAATTTCAAATGAGAATTTTTTAAATGTTTGTTTGCAGTTAAATAACTAGTTATTTAGAGAATAAGAAGAATTTATGGCTCTTATATGTAAAACATAGTAATTGTCTCTGCTCCTGTATAAACAATTAGAGGCCAGAACAAAGTTAATACTTTAAGTTAAACTCACATTACTTTCTAATAGCTACTCAGAATATGGTGTAGCCTTTTATTCCCTGTAAGTTAACATGAGATAAATGCTTCGAAATGTTAGTCATGTCACACATAAAGACTAATCTCCCAGCCTCCCTTGACCCTCTTCAGTTTGCATACCACTCAAACAGGTCAACTGAGGATGCCATATGCTCTGCCCTTCACCTCTCCCTGACACATCTGGATAAAAAGACACACATGTCAGGATGCTATTCATAGACTTTAGCTCTGCCTTAAACACAATCGTCCCTCAAAAGCTGGTTGTAAAACTGAGCAGGTTGGGTCTGAACACCACCCTCTGCAATTGGATCCTGGACTTCTTGACAGAGATGTCCCAGTCAGTTCGGATGGGCTGCAACACTTCCAGCATCATCACACTGAGCACTGGAGCACCGCAGGACTGTGTGCTTAGTCCACTGCTGTTCACCCTGCTGACTCACAACTGCACAGCCACGCACAACACCAACCACATCATCAAGTTTGCGGATGATATGACGGTGTTGGGACTGATAAACAGGGATGATGAAACAGCATACAGAGATGAGGTGAAACGGCTGTCCGCATGGTGTAAAGACAACAGTCTATCTCTCAATGTTGACAAGACAAAAGAGATAATCGTGGACTTCAGAAAATCACGTCCTGCCCACATCCCACTCAGCATCAACAGTTTAGATGTGGAGACTGTTAGGAGTACCAAGTTCCTTGGTGTGCACATAACTGAGGAACTTACGTGGATGCATAACACCTCATCACTAATCAAGAAAGCCCAGCAGAGACTACACTCCCTGAGGCGGCTGAAGCGAGCAAGTCTTCCCCCTTCCATCCTCACCAAGTTCTACAGAGGCACCATTGAGAGTGTCCTGACCAGCTACATCACGGTCTGGTATGGCAACTGCAACATATCCGACCGCAAGTGCCTGCAAAGGATAGTGAAGACAGCAGAGAACATTATTGGGGTGCTCTCCCTTCACTACAGGACATATTTTACAAACGCAGTGTCCGCAAGACCTGCAGCATTGAGCAGGAACTCCTTACACCCCTCACATGGACGTTTCACACTTCTGCCATCCAAGACAAGATAATGCATCATCAGAGCCAGACCTGCCAGGCTGCAGGAGAGTTTATAACCCCAAGTTGTTAGACTCCTTAACATTATGATGCCCCCAGGGATCTTTCACACGGCCTCAACCACCTCTAAAAACAGAACTTTTATATATGCCAGCCACTTTTCTGCAAAGACGAGTGTGCAGGTAGAGAAGATCTGAAAATCTCATACTGACCTTTAAGGATTTTGACACTCTTGATATCCTTAAGCTATGAAACATTCTGACCTGTCATTGTTTACACGTCTTAAACAACTATTGTCATACACTGATCATTTCTGTATTATATTTATCTATTATTTATTTATTTATTACATTAAATATTTAGTGACTATATTTATGTATCTAGATTGCATAATACCATACATTGCATCAATGTTCATATTGCTTACTACACGCCAATATTGCTCCTACTTCTTATTCTTGTCTTTGCACAATGTCTTGTCTTGTTTGTGTTTAAATTAAAATTTAAATGTAAAATTTTAATTTTAATTCTAATTTTATTTTTTTATTTGCACTTCCTGTTGTTACACTGTGGACCCTGAGCTTCACAATTTCGTCTATCTGTATACTTGTATATAGATGAGATGACAATAATGCTCGCTTTGACTTTGACTTCTTGGCTATATACGTAGTACAGTATGTTAATTAAGTCCGTTTGGAATAGGTGAATTGCTAGCATTTCAGTATGTAAATGGGATAGGAATACAGTTTTCTGACATTTTAAAATTGCTCAACTGTAATAGAAAACTTAAAGAAATGAAATAAGATAAAAGTCATAAACTGAATTTTCTTTAAACAAGAATGTTTCTTAACTTTGCAATACCAATTTTTTTTCTCTATTTTTGTGTGAACTGTTTTACTTTGAAGTTTCAGTAAAGCTTTTAAAAGCGATGATATTTTGTCTGTGGAATCATTTTAACATGTCACACTATTGCCAGAACCCCATGAAGCATACTAAAGCTGCAGAATTTGTGGTAATTTTGGGTAAACATAGCTACACTTTTTGACTGATACAAGGATATGAACATTATGATACATTTTTTCTGCTTTTTTAGATCAGTTTATTTAGAGGAGTGGAATTTGAGGACACAAATGAGGTGAAGTTCATGCCTGGTGTGTGAGTGAAAAATGGTGTGTGCTGGACAATCGAGGTATCGGCTTTTGAAGCAAAACCAATCCTTGTCAGACACCTTAACTTACATTGGAGGCCCTTTCACATATAAATACCAGAATATAAATATAAATAAATTTTAAGGAAATCATGCCATAAATGACCTTTAACACTGGCCCCATTGCCATAAGCATAACGTTCATTCATTCAGTACAATGAATATCCTGGAAAGAACAGAAATTATAAATATCTTATGCTGTTACAGTAGATGTGTAACAAAAGCACTATTTCTGGATTTGTTTTCTTGTTTTTCTCAGCTGAGCAGTCAATTCTTAGCGGCTGCTTACCATTCAGCTGGTGACACTGAGGATGAAGGAGGAGGCAGCAGAGGTCTTCCAAGGGCTCCATGAATCAGCCCTAAATCATTCACAGCCCTAAATGTGGCTGGACCACAACATCATCACGGTGTCCTATCAGAATATAAAGTGTACGATGTAGCTGAGGAAAAGGGGCAGTTATTGATTTCTGTAGTCACATCCACAGCTGACCACTGCATCTGTGAGCTTTACTCCTGTAAGTAAAGTTGTTGTAGAAAGGGGAAGATTCTCAGACTGTGTACAATGAGAAACACTCTCCATTTTCTCATACAATGTTGATTTTTGCATCCAAATCACTTATTTCATCTTTAAATTTTCACCTTTTATGTTGCAAATATAATCTTTCTACTCCCGCCTTTGTTCCTGTGTTCTGTTGAAGCTGATCTTGCAGATCTGTAACCCCAAGAAATATCACAAAGAAGGGAGCATGTCCTTTTCCCTGATATAAATGCTTATTCTAAAATGCTACCCATTAGATCTTGCCTATGTTTTAAAAAGTTTTGAACAGATCCTCAAAGCGACAATTTGATATTTTTCAATTTCAACATCAGTTAGATGGCGTTCCTCAGAGGGCGATGTTGCGGAGCTCTCTGAGTCAAAGTTTTTTCTTTTTTTTCTTCTTCTTCTTACTTTTTTGTGCTGAGTTAAGGCACACTCTGCAAACGTTTTCTATGATGGGGCGACCTTATTACAACTGAGAGAGTGCTGCCATATCGGACTTTTCGACCTGATCTTGCTGGAATTCCACCATGAGCTAGCATGCTATGCTGACTCGATATTGGTGCAGCAGACAGGGAGGAGCTGACCGAAGGCTCCAGAGCTTGATTAGGAATGGAAGGCTAACCATCCTGATCATACTGTTTGCATTGCGTCTGACAGACCTCAACGTCCCAACTCCCACCTGCAACTGGATCCTGGACATCTTGACAGATAGACCACAGGTGGTGAGAATGGGAGGACGGCGTCTGCTGAGCTCACAGTCAGCATAGGATTCCCACAGGGCTGTTGCCTCAGCCCCAAACTTTTCACTCTGTACAGTTATAACTGTGTCTCCATCCAGGACAACACCATCGTCATTAAATACGCTGATAATACCACCATTTTGGGGCTCATCAAGGGAGGAGGATGAGTCAGGGTACAGGACCCTGGTAAACAACATTTTTGTCTATGGAGAGGAGAATGACCTCATCCTCAACATAGACAAGACCAAAGAAATAATACTGGACTTCAGGAAGAATCCTCCCCCACTATAGCCTCTTATCATCAAAGACTGAGACTGAGGTGGAGAGCCACAGATTCCTGGGACTACAGGTTACATCAGACCTCAGCTGGACTCTTAACACCACAGCCACAGTGAAAAAAGCCTAGAAAAGGCTCTATTTCATTAGGCTGCTCAGGAAAGCCGGCCTGAACCATTGTCCTCTCACCCAGGCCTACAGAGGACTGATAGAGAGTATTCTCACCGCAGGTATCACTGTCTGGTATGGGAACACCACACAGGCAGAGAGGAAAGCTTTACAAAGAGTCACAAAAATTGTGGAGAGGATCATAGGGACAAAACTTCCTTCCATGAACTTTATGTATGCACATCGTTGTTGAAAAAGAGCAGAGGTAATTATCAGGGACTCACTCCATCCAGCTCACTCTCTACTCAGACACAAAAACTGTACGTACAATCTGAGACACAGCAGAGCGGACAGCATCATCACACACAGAACAAGGTTTTTCAATAGCTTCATCCCCGCCACAGTCAGACTGATGGCTAAACAAAAATATTGAACATGTTTAATAACCTCACACTACCGTACTTCACGTGTCATGTAAATGATGAGTGAAAAATGTGCAATATTTTAACTGTGCAATACCTACAATATATTGTATTTTTTTTGTGTAGATATTACCACCTTTCTGTATAGTGCTGGTATAATCTATATATTTATTATATTGTTTTACTGTTTTCAAAATTTTTAAATGTTTTACTATGACTCAGACAGAGCTCTGCACAAGAATTCCAATGTGCTTTGACTGTTGTTTTAATGCACGAATGGCAAATAAACAGAACTTTGAACCTTGAACCTTGAGCAAGTCACTGCCTTATTACAGAAGATGGGCTGGGATTCTTCCAATTAAGCAGGATAAGTCTACTGTATGTGTCAATAGCGTGGTGTTGGCCATTACAATCAGTTTGTTCTTTTTCACTTTAAGCCCCTCTGTTAGACCACCACACACTGCTGTTAATGAGTTAGGAGTGATTGTGACACGAAGGCTGCCTGGTAACCAATCAGAGGAAAAATCATGTTGATGGGAAGTTAAATTGTTCATAAGATGCAAAGACATTATCTATATACAATTCTTTAAGTGGTTTAATCCCAGATGTTTTCCAAAATTAAATACTGTGTAGGCTTAAAAGGGTAGATAAAGGTGATTATCATGTAGGGAAGCAACAGATAAAAGTGTCTGTGTTTTGAAGGGCTTCTTGCAATATTCTGTTAAACTGATGGACAATCAATTGATGGACTCTTCACACGGTGGTGCAGAGGTAGCGCTTCTGCCTCGCAGTAAGGAGACCTGGGTTCGCTTCCTGGGTCCTCCCTGCGTGGAGTTTGCATGTTCTCCCCATGTCTGCGTGGGTTTCCTCCCACAGTCCAAAGACATGCAGGTTAGGTGGATTGGCAATTCTAAATTGGCCCTAGTGTGTGTCCTGCAGTGGGTTGGCACCCTGGCTGGGATTGGCTCCAGCAGACCCCTGTGTTTGGATTCAGTGGGTTGTAAAATGGATGGATGGAGTCTTCACACATTTTGACCCATCCTAACCAATTCTTCTAGTATGTAATGCCTCCCCTTACAGTGTTGGTGCTGTTGTGTCAAATATTGGGGCGACCAATTGCATTTGTCCCAAGTCAATGTCAAAGCGAACTTTATTGTCATTTCAAACATATACAAGTATACAGACAGACGAAATTACGAAGCTCAGGGTACACAGTGTAACAACATGAAGTACAAATAAAAAAATTTTATTAAATTAAAAATATAATTAAAATTTAAAATTAAAATTAAAACACAAACAAGATAAGACATTGTGCAGAGACAAGATTGATGCAATGTATGGCATTATGCAATCTAGATACATAATGTCCATCCATCCATTATCCAACCCGCTATATCCTAACTACAGGTTCACGGTGTCTGCTGGAGCCAATCCCAGCCAACACATTGTGCAAGGCAGGAAACAAAGCCCAGGCAGGGCGCCAGCAAACCCCAAGCATACACTAGTGACAATTTTAGAATCACCAAAGCACCTAACCTGCATGTCTTTGGACTGTGGGAGGAAACCGGAGCACCCAAAGGAAACCCATGCAGACACGGGGAGAACATGCAAACTCCACGCAGGGAGGACCCAGGAAGCGAACCCAGGTCTCCTAACTGTATGGCACCAGCGCTACCCACTACGCCACCATGCTGCCTAGATACATAAATATAGTCAATAAATATGTAATATAATAAATAAATAATAGATATAGATAATACAGAGATTATCAGTGTATGTTGATAGTCATTTAAGACAAGTGTAAACAATGACAGGTCAGAATGTTTCACAGCAGAAGGATAAAGAGTGTCAAAATCCTTAAAGGTCAGTAAGAGATTTTCAGTTCTTTTATAAATGTACACTCGTCTTTGCAGGACTGTGGTTTTCATGTATAAAAGTTCTGTTTTTACAGGTGGTTGAGGTCATGTGGAAGGTCCCAGGGGGCAGCCTGGTGTTAAGGAGTCTAACAGCTTGGGGGTAAAAACTCTTCTGCAGCCTGGCAGATCTGGCTCTGATGCTGCAGTATCTTCTCTTGGATGGCAGAAGTGTGAAAAGTCCATGTGAGAGGTGTAAGGGGTCCTGCACAATGCTGCAGGCTTTGCGGACACTGCATTTGTAGAATATGTCCTGTAGTGAAGGGAGAGGCACCCCAATAATGCTCTCTGCTGTCTTCACTATCCTTTGCAGGCACTTGCGGTCGGATATGTTGCAGTTGCCATACCAGACAGTGATGCAGCTGGTCAGAACACACTCAACGGTGCCTCTGTAGAACATGGTGAGGATGGAAGGGGGAAGACTTGCTCGCTTCAGCCGCCTCAGGAAGTGTAGTCTCTGCTGGGCTTTCTTGATTAGTGATGAGGTGTTATGTGTCCACGTAAGTTCCTCAGTTATGTGCACACTGAGGAACTTGGTACTCCTAACAATCTCCACATCTAAATCGTTGATGCTGAGTGGGATGTGGGCAGAATGTGATTTTCTGAAGTCTACAATTATCTGTTTTGTCTTGTCGACATTGAGAGATAGATTGTTGTCTTCACACCATGCAGAGAGCCATTCCACCTCATCTCTGTATGCTGTTTCATCATCCCTGCTTATCAGTCCCAGCACCGTCGTATCATCCGCAAACTTGATGATGTGGTTGGTGTTGTGCGTGGCTGTGCAGTCGTGAGTCAGCAGGGTGAAGAGCAGTGGACTAAGCACACAGCCCTGCGGTGCTCCAGTGCTCAGTGTGATGATGCTGGAAGTGTTGTAGCCCATCCGAACTGACTGGGGCCTCTCGCTCAAAAAGTCCAGGATCCAAATGTAGAGGGTGGTGTTCAGGCTTAACCTGCTCAGTCTTACAACCAGCTTTGGAGGGATGATTGTGTTGAAGGCAGTCTCTATGAATAGCATCCTGACATATGTGTCTTTTTTATCCAGATGTGTCAGGGAGAGGTGAAGGGCAGTGCATATGGCTTCCTCAGTTGACCTGTTTGTGCCGGTATGCAAACTGAAGAGGGTCAAGGGAGGCAGGAGATTAGTCTTTATGTGTGACATGACTAACCTTTCAAAGCACTTCATGATAACTGGCATCAGTGCAACTGTTTGGTAATCATTCAAGCATGTCACTGATGACTTCTTCAGCTCTGGTATGATGGTGGTCGACTTGAAGCATGCTGGGACTGATGACTGGCTCAGAGATGTGTTGAAGATGTCTGTGAGGATACCAGCCAGTTGACTGGCACATTCAGCACACCAGGTATGTTGTCAGGTCCTGAAGCCTTGCGTGGATTGACTCTGGATAGAGTCCTCTTCAGGACCGTTATAGAGAGACAGAGTGCTTGGTCAGTGGAGGGAGGTGTTGCTTTTCTCGCAGGCTGTTTGTTCTGTGCCTCAAACTTTGCGACGAATTTATTCAGCTCATCCGGAAGGAAGGCATCACCATCGCTGCTGTGTGGGTTGGGCTTGTAGTTTGTAATTGTCTAAACGCCCTGCCACATATGACGTGTGTCTCTGGTGCTGCTGAATTGTTTGTTAATCCTCTGTGCGTAGGCCAACTTAGCTCTCATCATAGCGCGAGACATTAGGGTGGCCTTGTCTCCAGATCTGAAGGCTGCATTTCTGATTTTGAGCAGCGTGCGCATTTCTCTCGTCATCCAGGGCTTTTGGTTAGCTCTTGTGATAACATCCTTGGTAACAGTAACATCCTCTATGCATTTGGAGATGTAGCCAGTAACAGAGTCTGTGTACTCCTCCAGATTGATGGAGTCACCATCCATAGCAGCCTCCTTGAAAATTTCCCAGTCTGTCAATTCGAAGCAGTATTGGAGAGCTGAAACAGCACCAATCTACCACACTCTTATGTTCTTGCGGGCTGGTTTAGGGTGCTTCAGCAGGGACTTGTATGCAGGAACCATAAAAATGCTGATATGGTCTGAACAGCCCAGTTGGGGGCGGGGTAGGGCCTTTTAGACGTCAGGAGCGCTTGTGTAATCACTGTCCAGACAGTATCCCCCTCTAGTAGCAAAGTTCATATTCTGGAAGAATTTTCGGAGAACTGACTTCAAGTTGGCATGATTGAAGTCTCCAGCAATAATAAAAAATGCCTCGGGGTGCATCATTTGCAGTTTGCTGATGATCTTGTAGAGTTCCACTAGTGCCTTTTTAGCATTTGCACTAGGCGGGAGGTAGACAACAACTACCAGTACACAGCTGTACTCCCTCGGCAGGTAGAAAGGCCGACACCTTACCAATAAAACCTCTAATAGCGGGGAACACTGTGGTACGACTGCAGCAGCATGAGAACACAACAAAAGCAGATTACTAAGTTCTGAGTTACAGAATTTCTGCATACTGTAGTTTGAACAAAGCATGGCGCTCATTTGTTTTCTCAGAAACAATGGATTAAGGAGAAAATGGACCAGTGAGGGTAAAGAAGCAGGCGCTTGAAAGACACTGTTGCCACCACTCTGTGCACATCCCTAATCTGAAGAAAGGCACACATGTCTGTATGTAATTGCATTTGTTAATATCTGTTAATAAGGAGCACTGGATGGTAAAACTGGCACTTTCGACTGATGAAGACTCACCAGACAGCATTCCTGTTTATTTTTATTACTTTAGTCACAAGACCGCACTTGTTGCTTTCAGACTTTGTTGGAATACAAAAAGAGCAGCCAGAGAGCTGAGAGACAAGCCGAGTCCTGCTGCAGTCTCAGGTTTGGCCTCAGAACTGACAACGCCTGCTGAAGTCGAGGGCCTGCAGGTTATTGAATAAAGTCACATTGTCAGTTCACGGGACATCAGAGACATAAACAGGTAAGGAGAAAAAACTAATAAACTGCTCAGAGTAACTTGTGATATTCTGGTCAAGCAGGACACTGGAGGGGCTGCAGGTGACTTTCAGAATCTCGTACTTGACTGTTGGTAACAAAGACGTTAAATTATACCGAGCTGCTGGAGCAGGATGGAGTTGTCTGGCCTGGAGATCTTAAACAACATCAACATTCATTTCTTTCTGTAGTGTAGTTTCACACGTATGTGTGTGCTTTACAAATAGAAAAAGAAAAATGAGTTATTATAGAGGTAAAATGGGAGAGTCCTTGCTCTGTTTGTTTCATTTTGTTTAGTTAAGTGTATTGTCACACGTACACAGCAGAGTGAAATTCTCATTTTCATGTTTCGTCGCTGCTCTCGGCTGCCATGCTTGCTGTTTCTTTATTTTACTGTTTCTTGTCAGTCCTGGGGCAGCACAGTGACGCAGTTGTAGCACTGCTGCCTCGCAGTTAGGAGACTGGGGTTCGCTTCTCGGGTCCTCCCTGCGTGGAGTTTGCATGTTCTCCCCATGTCTGCGTGGGTTTCCTCCCACAGTTCAAAGACATGCAGGTTAGGTGCATTGGCAATTCTAACTTGTCCCTAGTGTGTGCTTGGTATGTGAGTGTGCGTGTGTGTGTGCCCTGAGGTGGGCTGGCAACTTGCCCAGGGTTGGTTCCCTGCCTTGTGCCCCGTGTTGGCTGGGATTGGCTCCAGCAGATCCCCGTGACCCTGTAGTTAGGATGTAGTGGGTTGGATAATGGATGGATGGCTGGATCTATCCTGATAACAGTGCATTAAGTCTGAAGGCCAATGTGTGATAGAAAATTAAATTCTAAATCTCTAACGACTCCAACGTGCTATTGACATCTCCATAAAGTCAAATCAAGTTTTATCTCAGGATTTTCACATTTTTACTTCTGCCAATAAATTGACTTTTGTTTTTTCTTGTTTCATTAAAGGCTATTTCTGCTCATGCATTATGTACTGCTAGATTTTAAGATTAGATTTTATTATTGTTTATGTGTCTTTTCAGGCCTTTTTCTTGGTTATTGAGGGTTCTGGCATGTGTACTTCAGAATACACTTCTGCCCTTTTCAACTATTTATTTTAAAGATACTTAAAGATTTACCTTTAAAAATATTCACCTCTTGGCAGTTTTCACATTTTCTTGTGATACAATACTGGATGGGGCACCACGGTGGCGCAGTAGTAGCGCTTCTGCCTTGCAGTAAGGAGACCTGGGTTCACTTCCCGGTCCTCCCCTGTGTGGAGTTTGCATGTTCTCCCCATGTCTGCGTGGGTTTCCTCCCACAGTCCAAAGACAGGCAGGTGAGGTGCATAGGTGATCCTAAATTGTGCTTGGTGTGTGTGTGTGCCCCGTGGGCTGGCACCCTGCCCAAGGTTTGTTTCCTGCCTTGTGCCCTGTGTTGACTGGGATTGGCTCCAGTAGACCGCTATGACCCTGTAATTAGTGATAGCGGTTGGATATCCAGCAGCAGTATACTGATACAAAGAAACAATATTAAATTAAATAGTAATAAAATGAAAAGAATTAAAATAAAATTAATGTTCGTGATTTACCCCGGTGGAATTGAAGAGTCGCATAGTGTGGGGGAGGAACGATCTCCTCAGTCTGTCAGTGGAGCAGGACGGTGACAAAAGTCTGTCACTGAAGCTGCTACTCTGCCTGGAGATGATCCTGTTAAGTGGATGCAGTGGATTCTTCATGATTGACAGGAGTGTGCTTAGTGCCCGTCGCCTGCCACAGATGTTAAACTGTCCAACTTTAATCCTACAATGGAGCCTGCCTTCTTAACAAGTTTGTCCAGGCGTGAGGCGTCTTTCATCTTTATGCTGCCACCCCAGCACACCACCGCGTAGAAGAGGGCACTCGCCACAACCATCTGGTAGAACATCTTATTGCAGATGTTGAAGGATGCCAACCTTCTCAGAAAGTATATTCTGCTCTGAGCTTTCTTACATAGAGCATCAGTATTGGCAGTCCAGTCCAATTTGTCATCCAGCTGCACTCCCAGATATTTATAGGTCTGCACCCTCTGCACACAGTCACCTCTGATGATCACAGGGTCCATGAGGGGCCTGGGCCTCCTAAAATCCACCACCAGCTCCTTGGTCTTGCTGGTGTTAAGGTGTAAGTGGTTTGAGTCGCACCATTTAACAAAGTCCTTGATTAGTTTCCTATACTCCTCCTCCTGCCCACTCCTGATGCAGCCCACAATAGCAGTGTCATCAGCTTAACTTTTGCACATGGCAGGACTCCGAGTCATATTGGAAGTCTGATGTATATAGATTGAACAGGACCGAGAAAGTACAGTCCCGCGGCGCTCTGTATTGCTGAACACAATGTCCGACCTGCAGTTCTCAAAACGCATATATTGAGGTCTGTCTGTAAGATAGTCCACAATCCATGCCACCAGGTGTGAATCTACTCCCATCTCAGTCAGCTTATCCCTAAGGAGCAGAGGTTGGATGGTGTTGAAGGCGCAGAGAAGTCCAAAACATAATTCTTACAGCACCACTGCCTCTGTCCAGGTGGGAGAGGGATCGATGAAGCATATAAAGATGGCATCCTC